>NC_045482.1:10743957-11044113 GCF_009650955.1 Corvus moneduloides
GAGGATTCCACCCTCAATTTATTTAAATTGGAACAAGGAAAGTCATGACTCCAAGACTGAGTTATATTCTATTCAATTTCCTTTTAAATGGATTTGTCTTTCACTGTAGAAGACTTTTAGAGCTCATACAATGTGAGTATCTGCTCTATGTTTCTAAAAAATAATGTGACTTGCTCTTTCTGTATGCAGAGTACAATAGTTAAAGTTCTCCTGGCATTGTGTATTCTTATACATGTGTTTTGCACAGTATTTTGACTGAGCAATGGATGGAATAAATAATTCTCAGCACACGTGCCTGGTCCCCAGATAAAAATCTATAGATTCAGCCCATACAGATGGGCCCTGCACTTGCATAAAGCCCGAAGCACATTCGTACAATTCTGCACGAGTGCAGATGTCTTCCTTGATCCTCTTGCAAGATCAGAAGATTGGGTCAATGGCTGTGCTCCAAATAATGTCACCATTAACATCTCCAGAGCCACGGATACAGCTACAAGAATAAAGCAGGTCAGAAATGAGCTTCTAAGCTTATGGTACAGCTGCCTTACTCCCCTCTAATTCCCTAAATCCCAGAGCACAGTGAGAATGAAAAAACACCTTGCTGGTAGAAAAACAGTGCCATAAAGCAGCCAGTGTTCAGATATGAGAGATGAATGCTGGAGTTCAAAAATGTCAAACCTGCGTGTCTGGGGAATGGCAAGGTGAGAGCTCATTCTGTTCTTTCTCAAAGCAAAACTAAGTGAGTGTATCAGAATATAACTTTTTTGATTTATACTTCACATTAAGAACAAATTTATGCTTGTATACTAGTACTAATGATTTAATAATGCATTAACATCTTAACTCTGCTGTCCAGCCATGGCAGAATTAGTGACTACTTACAATAAATAATGTTACAAATCATACTCCTATCACACAGCACTTCCTGGCAGGTTTTGCAGTTCCTTTAGCACAGGAAACATGTTTCAGTAGGGTATTTCAGTGATTCCATGACTTTTTCTGTTGACTACACAGGAAACTAATTTTCCAAACAGTATGTTACAGACTCAAACCCACTAACGTGGGAGAGGGGAGGAGAACCCAGTCAGAGAGGCAGGAAAAGCCATGTCTGTATTACTGGGATGCTCCCCACTAAACAGCAACATCTTGAACCAGTATGCCAAGTAGGGCAGACTGGTTTAATCACCATGGTCTGCAATTCAGCGAGAGACTCCTTCCTAAGTCCCCCACGTCACACCACTGATTTGCCAGCAGCTTAAGATAGCTGACAGCAGGCTGTACTCTTCCTTTCCAGCATCAGGACAGATGGCCTCAGCTCACTCCAGCAACTCAGTTCAGCTGCTATGAAAAAAGAAACACTAAGAAGCATTCTTATCACAGCAATGAGACACAGCCAAGCCCTGGAAAGGAAAGGGAACCTGCCTCCTGGAGGACAAGAAGCATTGTTCTGTCACAGTGAATAGCACCAGCTGGGCTCTCAGAAGGCTTTCTACAGGCAGGCTGCTGGGAAGAATTCACACCCTAAATGCGCCTTGCAGTAATTTACCCCAGACGCAAATAAGTGGTTAAATTTTCAACACCTACTAAAATGCAGTATTTCCTAGAGTTCTTGAATGTGAAAGACAATAAAACAGATTGATCTGCTTCAATATCTCTAGAAGGAAGAGGAAGAGATTGCAAGCACGGCTGGCACAGCTCTCCCTACTGTGCACAGCCCAGGTGCTCCAGCCCAGGGAGCAGCGTGGCCTCAAGTGACTCTCTCAAGGTTTACAGAGGATTTACCAGCTCAGTTGTGGCTTGCAGCTCTCCTGGTCTCCTCAGAGGTCAGATCCTGACACTCACTCCTGCAGGCCCTAAAACCAGCACTAACCCCTTGTCTCCCAAGGATAAATGCCTTCTTTCCACAGAAACATCCTAGTAGAAACCGGGGCTAAAGGGCCAACTTCCAGTGATGTATCCTAGAGTGAAAGAGAAAACTGCACAAAGTACTGACATCCAATGCATACACAACGTACAGGAAAACAGCAGATAAAATTAATCTAATGCTAAGTAAATTTTTCCCCTCAGAACAAGGTAACAAGTGTCCTTTGATTTACTGAAAGACCCCCTTGACTCTCCTCAGGATGGTTTCCCAGAACTGGTACTGTGACAATTTCTGCAATGGAGACACAGCAAATACTCTGGCAGAGCAGGAAGCCCCAGTATCCTTTACTGTGCTTTAACCACTATGCACTGCTCCTTCTTTACACCCACACTTGCCTGATTTTAAGCACACAAGTCAAACTTTTGACAAGACAACACACAAGGTGTACAAGACGGTTCCACATTTTAACTGTAAATTAGAAGAGCAAAACAAAACTATTTGCTTGTTAAGACCCTTAAGTTAAGAACTGGACCTAGACGTTAGATCTCCATCCTCAGGAAATATATTCTGGGGTAAACAAGAAAACACTTGAGCTAAACATAATGGTAGCTGGTACTTGATTAAGATAGCTGGAGTTTTATTTTGGCTTTAAGCCATATAGAATGGATGGGATGTAACAAGAAAATGATCCAATTAAAGATGAAAACCATATAAGTAAAACAATATAAAAATTCAACAGATGAAGCATGTTTAAAATAGAAAGCTAGAAGTAATTTCTCATCAGTTGGGGTGTTAAGAGAGGAACAGAGCAGGGCTGAGGATTACTACTTTTGTTTATCAGTGGGAAGAACCCACATTCCTGAAATAGGAGAGAATAAATAAAAGGATTGCTTGTGTTTACAGAGATGATTTGCAATGGTAATGGAAGTATTACAATCAGATGCACATTATTTCCTATGGCAGGGAAAATTACAATCCCCAGCAGCAAAACTCCAGAGGTAGATAACAAGGCAGCATCAAAAACTTGAAAGAAGGCAAGAACAGAGGCAAAACCTTTAACAGATGTGTGAGGAAGTTCTTTGATACCTGAACTGCACAGGAAGTCTCAAAACATCTCCCGGACTGCAGTATCTGTATCACACAGGCATCCTACAGTGGCAGCAAGGACCCAGGCTGGAAGCCTCTGACACTGGAGAATTCTTCATAGGCCCTGCTTGCAAAGTGATTAAAAATAACCCAACGAAAATGGATGCAATTCGAGCAACTAGTGATACACGCTAAATTGTAAATGTGGTGGTGGTTGGACATTGTGCTTTGGTTTGGTTTTGTCTTGTTTTTTTTTTTAATCACTGCATATCCTATAGTAGATGAAAAATTACTGTGGTACGTGACATTACACCAGCATGAAGGAAGCAGAGCTGGCAGCTGACAGGCTGTCATGAACAGCAGACTTGCTTTTCTAACACCAACAGAATAATCAAAGTATGAAAACATAGTAACTCCAAGAAGTTTGTATTGCAGGTCTGTCTCCAGGGACTGAAATGCCCAAGAGCTGCCTCAACACAGAGAAGTATAGAAACAAACTGTAACTGGCCATAAGAGAAAAAGTAACCTGTATCCAGGAGCATAGACGTGTTTTTTTACTTGCACATGGGAATGTAAATGCATCTTAACATGAGAAGATAGAATAACTGGGAAGTTATTCTCCCATCTTCAGACAGTGACTCAGAGAAAGATCTTAATATTTATAAGCCATATGAATGCTCATGCAATTACCAACTGTAACTTCTACAAATAGTAAGCAAATACTATGCATGACAGCATTTAGTAATAAAACATCTCTGTTTCTGTAAACTCTGCAGAAGTGTCCCAGTAAAATCTTACACACAACACAGCAAAGTCAAAAAACCATAGGGTGGTGATGACTAGCAGGGAAGCACTTTGGACTAAGACAGACTCGCTTAGCAAATCAAGAAGCCCACTTGCCTCTTCAGTAGAATACCAGAGTCAGCAAAAAGACTGGAAAAGTAAGGTTGTGTTTCTTGTATGAATCTTGGCCAGTTGCTGTCCCAGGCCTATCATACTCTGTGCGGAGGTGGCAGAAAATTTCAAACACCATCCTGAAACACAGAATAACCACAGACAAGAAAAGCAGTTCTTGGGAACACACCACCTAATTAAGATAGCCAGGCTTGGCATCAACTAGTTGTAAAAAGTATACTTTACCTTAGCACCAACAAATTGTAGAACATGTTTAACAATGTGTTAGCTCACACAGGCAAAATCACCCACATCAACAGGCACCTCTAGCCTTAGTTTGGATGCTAACCAGGAAGCCCAGTTTCTAGAACTACAAAGCTGCACAAGAAGCTTCTCAGCAACCACCTGAGTCCTCCTTGAGTCACATATGAATGACTCTTGCCACAGAAAAGCAGGTGACAGAAGGGCCTGTGCTGCAGACCCTGCAACTGGAGAAGTAGCTTTACACCTGTATTCCGATGCACTGCTCCAGCATCACCTGGGCAAACAGCAAAAGCTGTGATCCAGCCTCCTCCTGCAGGAGCCTCCAGCTGCAATACAGTTTGGAGCTCTAATGGCAGTTGCAATTTTGCTGCTGTGTAGGTTGCAAAATGACCCTACAGCTTCCCACGAGGAAGTCATTTTCACCATTTTCAAGAGAAAAAAAACAAGCTGATTTGCAAAGTGTGCTGTCTCCAATTTTTTAAGCTTTAAATGAAACCTGTACCTGAAAAAAACTGCACTTCTATTAAATGATGACTTGTCATTTTATTTTGTGGATGCCTTACACTAAGTTTAAGTTACCATGGTTACATCTTTCACAATAAATATACTACTAAACAGGAAGGAAGAAGAAACAATAATGCCTTTGATTTTTTTTTTTTTTAATATCAGGTGTTTGTCATCTTTATTAAGGCACTGACACAAACTGGAGAGAGACTTTTAAGCTGCAGAGGGACTTTACAAAAGGGCATGGAGTGATAGGACAAGGGGAAATGGCTTTAAACTGAAAGAGGGCAGCTGTGAAGGTGGTGAGGCACCAGAACAGGTTTTCCAGAGAAGTTGTGGATGCCCCAACCCCTGGAAGTGTTCAAGGTCGGATGGAGCTTTGAGGAACCTGGTCTAGTGGAAGACGTCCCTTCCCACAGCGGGGGGACTAGATGATCTTTAAGGTTCCTTCCAACCCAAACCACTCCATCAGTCTATGAAGATTGGTAGTATCATGTAACTGGTAATGGTATTACAGCAATATTAACATTAACATTTGTATACAGATTGAAGTGAGCAAAAAACTGCCTGCACTCACTGAATATTACGTACCTTCCAATCTTGTCAAAATGAACTTAGGACCTAATGTTACAGAAAGCTCTAGCTCTATCTCAGCAGGGTTTTTAAAAACTAATCTACACATCATTGTGCTAATTCTGTGGAATTATAAGATACATCTGCAAACTAATGCAGAGAATAATTAAATGATTTTGTATGTATTTAACTTGCTTTTATTGAGTGAGGAAACAGCCTTTTCTGAAGGTCATTTCTTTGGTCTTAAAAGCTGTAACTCAAGCCACCTGGTTTTCATTTCCTGCCATATTCCTTCTGTCTCAGCTGCATAGTGTGCTAAAAACAAAGGCTCCATTCTTTAATTGTGAATATCAGATGCCTTTAACCTTCATTCTGTTGTTAGTGCCTTGGAACGTGAAAAAGTTAATATACAATATCCTCTTTTATTAGCTAAAATAATAAATGGCCAGTTGAATTCCTTTTATCAGCTGGGCTCAAGACCTGCAGACCTTCAGAGACTTAGAGTTCAACAGAGACAAAAATGTATGGCTTTCAAAGCAAAATCACTGTTTGACCACAGTACTGTTCTACTGTTTTGGATCACAGGCAGGGATTGAAGGTCACTGTTTCTAAAGTTACCTAAGAAAAGTCTAGAAATAAGTCACCTCAGACCCTGTCACCCTATGGTGGTGAACAGCTGTCACATCTGGTCTCAATCAACAGCCAGGAACAACAGCAAAGGGTGAGCCTATTCCCAGGCTTGGATCAGGGATGGTTTTAACAGAAACCACTGGTTCAGAGCAGCAGGACCAGTGAAAGATGGCATTCTTCAGCAAGAAACACAAGCCCTCAGAGGACATGAAGCACAAGGGGAACGACTTGTACAGCTCATTGAAGAATTTTTATTGGCCAGCCCAGTGCAGAAGATGACTGCTAATAAAACAAAGAAACATTTGTCTATCAAGGTGACCAAAATGTCTCCTACCTCTGAAAGAAACAGATTTTGAGTGAAGAAAGAAATGTCCATAGACTCTGAACTTTAAAACAAACAGATAAACAAACAAAATCCCTTTCCATCAAGAAAGCAAGATTTCAAAAACCCAAAATTCTAATTATGACCACTGGTAAGTCACACTAATTGCTTTGAGATCCATCTGATAGTATCTTGGGATAAACAGATCAGGTCCATTAATGTACCCCCTCCTCACTTATTCAGAATTCATAAAACTTTTGCTACTCTTTAGCCTACAAACAGAACAGCTTATTCATAACTTCCAGAACATTCGGCCTGGGGCTCATGTAAGAAATTAAGCAGCAGCATTCCTTACCCAGTAGTGTGCTGGATTCCTGAACCAGGCTTCTGGGCAGCCTTTACAAGCCCTGCCATGGTTTCCAGGGGTACAGCTGGGAGGGAAATGCAGGGAGGGCTGCACTTCAAACCACACAGGCCAGAGGAACCACTGGAGGCCAAGGGGAGCAGAAATCTTTCCATTACTACTGGTGAGATTCAAGACTCAGCAGATGGCATCACACTGATGTACACATTTATACTTTGGATCAGAGACTCTCACATTTACCTCTTCCATTTTTATTAAACTGACAAAAAGTGAGATTTTGCACTTGGTCCACAGATGTACATTAAGTAACAGGCAATCACTTTACTTGCACATCAACACTTCCCACATTTAGTGAAGAAGCACAATTTGAAAGCTGTTTCCCATCCCACCCCAGTCTATTAGAAACAAGAGTATTCATTACAGCAGCTTAAACTGAGGGAAAATATGTTGTTTAGCTTGGAGAAATATATGTAGAATAATCAGTGTGATGCAACACTGGCTAAAACTTGATTTCACAACAGTCAGTGCACCAAAAGGTTTAAGAAACTGGTCTTAAGAGACAAACTTGTAAAAAGTAACAGAGAAAAGAACTTGTACCATGTAAACTCCGGGCACGTAAAATAGATAAGGAAAACACTTTGGTTTCGTTTGACTGTAAAGCTAGTAAACAGAATGCATGCCACAGTGATAACATTCTTAAGGATTCCTAGCATTTATTGCTATGATCATTCTGTTTATTACAACCATACCAAGCTCCAACCTTTTGAAACACGGCAGAAGCTACTTCACAGTCAACCATTTTCAGAGAGTGGAATTACTTCATTGACAAGAACAAAATGTTGGGAGTCTGGCTAAAAACTGAGGACTCTTACATGCAATTTTACTTAAAAATTATCACATTCATACTTGGCTGCATAACTCTTCAAAATTCTGTCAAAAAACCTCAAAACCTTATTCTGGGCATCAAAGTTCTGTTCTTGTGAAAACAACTGCCACTCCTTAAGCCATCTCAGGATCTCTGAAAAAAAGGTGAATTAAACTTGACCTTATGTCTGTAACAACAACCAGCAAAATACTTTCAGGGTTACTTGCAAACCTTTATTTATGAATCTGAGCTCAACAACTCCGCCTCAAGCAGCAGCTTAGGCTAGAAGTTGTGCTGTGCTTGGAAATAAGCTTTGCAATGTTCCCTCTGGAGGTACACAGAAAAGACCATCACAGAAAACTTCAGAACCTGGCATCCCATTTCCTTGTCTGGACAGAACACTGTGACCAACTTCATCTGACGCCTACAATGACTCCACCCTAAGATCAAGAAACTGAATGTAAAAAGCCACTTGGACAGGCTCCATCTCCACTGTGCTTGGCAGGGAAAGAGCCCGTGTAGCTCAGGCTGGGCAAGAAAGACCAGACTATATTTGGACACTGTACTCCCTAGTACTTTCCAAAACCATTAAAATTTGGTAGCTATGTTCCTCCAGACCCCCCTGTACCTGGCCCAGACTGAGCAGCAGAATCAGAGTGAGACTTTTCCAGCAGAGTCATTTTCCACACGTCCAGGAACTGTTGCAGTTGCAAGGGCAACCTGGATGTCAGGAGGATTTCCCTTCAGTGCTCTCACTGCCACCACTGCTATTGTGCCAAGACATGCAGGGTTGAAGGAAGTCTGACACGGGGGTAAGAGTGCAGCTCTCAGGGCAGAAAATGAGAGATGCAGGTTAGAGAGATCCATGGAGAAATGAGATACAAGCAAAATGGGTACAACAGAAACAGAACAGTAGGAGTGAAGGAGGTGTATGTGTGCAAAATCAGATCAGAAGACACCGAAGTATAAGCAATAAAATGCAACTAAAACCAAACATAAAATTGAGGAAACTTTAGATCCTTATCTTCAACTGCTCTCTGAAAGCAGCCTGGACAAACAAAAAAAATTCTCCCAAACTTTTAAGATTAGCGTACCTTAAGGATAACTGCTAGCCTTGGCTAATTTTATCTCCATCAGTTCAAACTGTAAAGGGGCATGGGCATCCTTTGATGGACTAGTTTAGACCGTAAGGGAATGTAGGTATATGCAACTGTTGCATCCTTTTTTCCATGAAAAAGGACAAACCAAAAAAATCAGACGCAATCAGAAGCCACATTAAGCGGTAAAATATTCTAAACTAGGAAGAGCCCAAGGAAGTATGGCTTACATTCTCCTAATTCACTGCCCCTATCCAAATGTGTAATTTTAATTAATCTTAAAATATAGATAAAAATACAAAAATCACATACCTTTTGTTTTGTTATAGGCCCCTCCACCTCCTTCTGCATACTCTTCAGAAGAATCAAGTGTCAGTGAAGCTTCTGTCCATAGAGCTTCTTCAGCAACTCATTGATAAAGTTAAGAGCTCTAAGTAAATCCAGAAAGGGGGTTGGAGGACAAATGCAAAGGAACTTGGTTGCCTTGAAAAGAAAACCTAATTAAGGAAGTTGAGGGATTGTCTGGACATGCAGATTTTATGCTTGTTACTTGTATTTATCAAATACCACACTAATTCTGTGACAAGGTTAACTGCTCAGTTGCCAAGCCATGGCATGTCTCCCATTTTATAAACGAGCAGCAAAACAGCAGATGTTTTGCTCACTTTGCCTGTTTTTCTACATAAATGGCACAATTATCCACTAATGGAATTTAAATAGTAGTGATCCAAATCCTTCCATTCATTTAAACTCTTTGGTCTTTGCTGTTCAGAACCAGAAATCTGCAAGTGAGCACCAGCTACCACCTCAGAGTAAAACTTTCCCATTCATTAATGACTTTAGTTTGTACCGGAAAAGAAACATGTTTGCCTATAGGTGGACAGATGTCACACTAGTATATCTACGTAATTATTTATTTCCCCCAAATTTCCTCCTTAATCTTCCCTCTTAATCAGTGTGGTTGCTAAACAACAAAAGCAAAATCCTTTACAAGCTGCTGTAGGCTCCCAGAAAGTCACATCAGTCTCTGATACAGAGATGGCTTCTGTAGGTAAGAGTTCCACAGATCCACAAAGTCTCAAGGAGGACAAAAATGCTTCCTGATGACTCTGCCTATCAAGAACTGCACTTAATTAAATACTGCCATTTCAAACCCTTTTTCTTACCAGATACTTGGGATAGCAAAAAACCCACACATGAACATCAGTTTTATATACAATTCTGTCTCATCAAACAACTCTCCCTTCCTTTTCCCTCTTTCTCAGGAAACAAGGGAAACATTGCATCTTCCTCAAAAAGACTTATGAAAGTATTTTTGAGATTTAAAAGTGATGAGCTTGAAAAATACAAAAGTGAGAACAACTTGAAGTTGCTCCCCTCCACCTTGAGAAAATGTTTATAATTTTACTTATTTCTAAGAATAATGAATTTGCTGAGACCCACCTAGAAGTCAGGAGCGATCATCCATTCCTACCTGTTTCAGAGCTCTCTTTTGGCTCATCTCTCAAAACCCTGCTTTGTTTTCAGCTCTCCTCCCTCTCTACTGGCACTTGCTTGATTCTGTCTTGCAGAACTACTGAAGCAATGAAGATGGCAGGCTATCTGTAATACAAACAACACTATTCAGCATCAAACCACTAGAAATAAACTAGAATGCACCTTATTCTCAGAGGAAACAGTTCAGCAATAAAGACTTCAAGAAGTTGCAGCTGGTTTTACCTAGCAAGTTCCACAATACAGCTCAGTGCTGAAAAAAGCAACTTCTCTCCTTTCCTAACAAATTAGTACCTTTATTAACAAAAGGGTCCCAAGTTGCTTTTGTGCCATCCCAAACCCCTAACAAAAACTTAGGCCCTGAAAGGTAGGGTGAAATTTTCTTATATGCTGAACAGTTAAAGACTCTCACATTTATGTAAAACAGCAGAGAAGTCAGACAACACCACTGCATTGAACTTGGTAAGATGGAAATGAATCACTTGAGTCAAGGACTTGTAGAACAAGGTGTCCAATAGCCAGCTACTGCCTCCTGTTACCTTACAAACATGGGGTAATGCACACTACTACCAGCATGATTCATCCTTGGGTTTTAGGTGGTTTACTGTCAGACAACAAGACCTTTTTCTTTGTAGTACACACACAAAAGGCAAAAAGCAAATGAGAAAACAGAATGCTTTTCTTAGAAACTGCCTCATCTAAGGTGCTGGGGACTTAACTTTCCTAGCTCTTTAACAGAATTATAGCACAGCCTATAAATATTTGGCTTTTTAAACATAATATGATCAATATACATAATTTTCACAACTGATTCTACAAATAACATTTACAATAAAACTGCTTAACTTCTGAAAATTTAACAAGCTAATCAATGCCCACCAGGATACTGCAGATGAAGCAGTAACAAGCAAGTAAATACTATTTTTTCCATGAAAATAAGCTGATACTACTACAACCATCAGCCAGGCTACAGCTACATTATTGCATGACAAAGATACACACATTAACTACAGTTGGTACATTTTTCTTATTTATTCAAAAGCTAGTGGATGACAAAAAGGGTTAAAATGTTTTATACCACCTATTTATTACATGAACAAATACTTAATCCAAAGGGACTCATTTTACAAGCCCCTCTGTCCAAAAACCACACACAAATTAGTTTTTATACACAAATGTTTATTTCTCAAATAAACTTCCCCTTTAAACACAAGGAATGAAATCTAAATCTTCATAAAGATGGATCCAAAACAAAATCCCTCCAGTACATTGTAATCACTGTTTTGTTGGTCACTACTGGCTTTAACTGTTTAACATCAAAAAACAAGGACATATTTAAAAAATCATGCTACTGGATACCTAGCTCTGCCTCTGACCAGCTCTACACTGATCTCCAAAATTTTAAAATTTTACATCATGAAATCCAAAGCATTTAACTGAACAACAGCTGTGCATTAAACACAAACAACTGAACAAGAAGATTATAAGATGTAATCAAGTTCATAACGAATATAGGTGTTCTTTTCATCATTATAGATTCTTGGATAATGTGCTATCAGAGCATCCTGTGATCCAATGTAGATTGAATTATAGATCTTCCAATAAACATCTCTGACTTTTCTGGCAGGGTGAAACAAACCCTAGAAAACAGAAAAGAACAAAATGCAATAAAAGCTTGAAGTCCCAATGTCTTTTGTTGAATTTAATCAAGCATTGGAAAATAAGCATTTAATAAATGGGTAGAATATACAAGCTCCAGGAAAAAACAGTTCTATATAATAACAGTATATACAAACAGTATTTGCAAGAATATACACTGCAAGAGACCTTCTCCCTCCTACTGACATCAGTATCTTCATGCTGAGGTCCCCACACTGCAGAAGTGTGAAATTTCCTACCTGCAACTTGCTACTAAAATGCTGGCACACCTTCTCTACACCGCCCTGCATTACCTTAATCCTTGCTCCCCACCTGTTAGGTGAGTTTTGATTCCATAGCCAACACAGCCACTGTTACGCGCAATTACACAGAAAAGGAGCCTTCAGATTTTAGCACCACATGCACATTTACAAAAGCTGAACTGCCTAGTGTTGATCTAGCAGTATAAATTTTAATCAAGGCTCTGTTTTATAGTGCTTCACTCTTCTAATCATCTCACTGTTTCTCTTGGCTAATGACAAATCATGACTATTAATCCTATCCTCTCATTTATTTATCTCACTGGTTACTTGTCATAACCCCTCCCACAGCTAATTTATTCCCCAGTCATTAGTTCACATCTTCAAAATTTGTGAGATGCTTCCAATTTAGAAATCAAAGTGCCAGGCTATTTTAGTCAACTGAAAATCTAATTACCTGCTCTTTCTACACAAGTTCTGTGATGTGATCACCTATCTCCCTACACCAAACCCTCTGTTTACTGTCTATTTCCATTATTCAAGTCCTTGGCACACAATATCATGTTTAAATAATACTTTGGAGACAAAAAGCCAGTTTTTCCTTTGCTGGAAATCATCCTCAGTTGACTTTTTTGTCTCCTGCAAAGAAGTCCTCCCTGACAACTGCTGTCTCTGCTGCCCCAGCACACACAAGGCCATACCTGTAAACAATACTGCAACATCCTGCAGGGCCCAATAGCGACTCTGAGGCCCTCCAGAGCCCCCATAACTGCCTGGATGACGTGAGGAGAGGTTTCAAACACATTAGGCCACACGTAATTTAACAAGTGATTAAGGGAATCTTCACAGCCGAACCCATAAACACCGAGGGACATATGCTGCACCACAGCACTGGCTGTCTGTCTGTGTACAAGATCCCTGCAAAGAGAACAATGGGCTATTAATAAAATAGACTTAGAAGCAACATGATTGGACAAGCATAGTGTTTATTTTCAGTTACACTTTTCTTGAAAGCACTAACATTTTTAAGCTATACTTACTGACAGCAAGAGGCAGAGTATCAAAAATTAATAAAGTGAAAAAAGATGTGAGTTTTCTGACAAATTACTGCACTCCAATTCCACAGAAGTACCAACAACAGAAATGATCAAAAGCAGTTTTAATGGAAGAAGTCTTGACTCACTGAAGATGCTTTTACAATTTTAATCTTCAGAATTATTAGTAAAATTGGAGCATATATAATCCAAATTGTTTGCAAGTAACAGCTTCCAAATTACGCTGGTCACTTAAAGCCTTCAGCAAACAAGGACAATATGCATATTTGCTATCATTAACGATCAGGTATATACTTAAATATGACTATGGGTACCTGTACCACAGAAGAAGTGCACTCACCTGTCCATTAAAGCATCTTCAAGCAATGGTGTAACAGCATAAATGTAGTCTTTTCCCATCTCTCCAATGTATTCAAACAGGAAAGAAAGAGATTTTAACACACCATTCTGGACATTCAGTTCTGGAACTCTGTATTCATTCATGAGTGCAGGCAGCACTGTGAAAGGTGAGCATGTTTCAGCCACAATAGCAATTGCTACTGTAGTACATACTCTGTTCTGCCTTTCCTGTACTTTCAAGTTGTTCAGCAGGGTGGCCAATACATCGTGAGGTCTGGAAGAGACAACATGGGCATCCATGTCAATAGATCCAGTGAGGGCTTGGATAAAATTAGTTAAGCTTCAAACAAGTGGTAGAGAAACATGGCTTAGCCCTCATATAAAGTTGAGAGAACTGGGAAACAAACTGAACACTAAAAATGAAACACAAAACTATGGAACAGCTTAAGCATTTCTTTTCACAGCCAATATTTTTTACTTTGCCTAGACTTAGCTTTCTCCCTGCCTTCTGTTCCTCTTGCGAACTCTGGAGGGTAGCAGAGCCTCCCCACTAATACTCTGATCCCAGAGGCAATTACAGACTTGTAAAAAACCATAAGCATTGACAGAAATAGGTTATGTCCTGCACAGAGAACAGTTACAGCGCCCCTGGCTGCTTGCTCTATCTGCATTCAGTCAGTCACCAGTCACTTAAAGAATATGCGTAATGGTGGTAACTGTGCTTCATTCCACAATGTGCTGACTTGCAGTATGACCTTAGTGGAAACAAACCTTTAAAATCAATAAACTACTGATTTGGTGGGGGGGAGGAAAAAAAAAAAAAAAAGAAGAGAGAGAAGATAAATTATTTAAAGGAGAGTTTATGAAATAATACAAAGAAGGTACTGAATGCAAATCACAGTATCAAAAATTCATGAGACAACAGCTCTCACCCCCAAGTAAGGGGGGTGAGAACTTTATTAGTCCACAAATTTTGTTCAGAAGCCTAACATCCTACGTTACTGAAGAATACATGACTGTATTCTTCAAAATGAGTAAAACCAAGTCTGCACATATAAAATGTAGAGAAGCTTGAATATTTCCCACCAGAAAACTAACAATCATCACTATGTTTGGTAACTGCATGTAGAAGTGGATAAGCATTAAACCAACTTACCCAATAGCTTTTGCAATATAACCAAAAGTGTTCACTGTGGCTCTTCTGATAGCTTTCTTGTGAGCTTTTAGTAACTCAAGCAGTTCAAAGCAGATCCTCATCCATTCTCTTGCAGAAACATACTCTGCACCTCTGAAAGAGAATAAAGTGAGTTACCTCTTCATTCACGAAAGAAGTTTTTAAATAAAGCCACAAACTGCAGCACCTATTCATTTGCTATCAGAGGTAACTGCTTAAGCATTTCCTTTATTAGGTAATTCAACAGTCTAAGTATCTCAAGCTTTATGCACAACTTCAGAAATATCAAGAGATACAACACTAAATACCCTGATGCCGTATCAAAGATTCAACTTGAGCTTTTGCTACAATAATTGCCCACACAGAAGGTTAGATATTTTATCATTACTCAACTTACCTGTCTGCAATACGCCCAACAAGATCAATACAATTTTCCTGTACTTTCTCATGTCTGTTCTTCAAAATAGGTGTCAGCCGTGGCAGCAGGTCTTTGATTGGTGGCGTCATCTTGTGCATACCTATTGAATTCAAAGAGGCACATTTAGTTTTATCATGGTTTTTTATTTTGCTCTTGAACAGCCAAGTAATCAATACAAAAACATACCTATAACATTCACAATAGCCTTAAGCGCTCCAAGTATGCTGCCCAGTACTTCAGGATATTCTTCACCCAGGTACTCATACAAAACAACACCCAAGTGTCCCATCAGTTTTTCCTACAACCAAGTAAAAAGTTAGAAGTTAATTTTTCCTTCTCCTCTCATTACTATGACCTGCCAGAGCACATCTGGAAGAGAAGCCCATACCTCTTGACAGGTCTTCATGACAACTGCAGTACGAGAGATCAGGTCAGCGGCCTGCTGCCTGACTTTGGCTGATTTGTTGTTCAAACGCCACAAAACTGTACCACAGATCTGTGGCAAGTAGGGTTTAACTCTTTTGCCTAGAGCATTAACCACTGTGCCAAAACCATTCAGCATCACAGAATCCTGAGGGTAAAAACAACAAAGGAAAATCAGACAACAACACTACATTTTAACTAAACTTGTCATAATCTAGAATTGCTTTTTAAATGCTAACATTCCAGAGATGCCTCTGGATTTCACTGATTAGAGCACTGACATCTAAAAAGGGATTCTAAAAATCTAACTTAGAAGCATACATTTCCATATAACTAACAGTGAGATAGCTTACAATTACAGTGAACCAAATACTCCAACAGCCTTGGCCATACCTCTGTTGTTTGTTCCTGGAAGGCGTACAAAATACCATCAATGAGCTGTTCTTCCAGTTTATGATCAATGTCAGCTGCCCCCAGATTTCCCATGATCTTCTCAATTGTTTCCATGACCATTTTTCTGTACTGCTCAGCCTCATCTTTCAGATCATCCACAATTCTAGAAATAATTTCTGCTGCTCCAACTTTATTTGCCAGCTCCACAGTTGTATCAACCAACTGAAACACAGAAATGTTAAATAAGCAAACATTGTTAAAATCTACTTTCTGCATCTTGAAAACCATTTCCCTAGTCTGAAGAAACACATTAAGCCCACTCTAAAAAACCTGTTTTTACCTTTAGAAACCCACCAGTGTTTTTAAGAACATAAATGAGGTGAAGCACCCCACCTTGCAACTGATGAAGAGTCATTCACAGATGTAAAATGTCGTGACAACCTCCTAAGAGCCTGAAAATCATCTTAGCTACACAACTTCTAAATTGCTAGTACAAACAAAAATCAAGTTTCAGGACACAGACAAAAGTAAGTACCTAGTCTGAAAGAACATTCTAATTTTCTTCTACTGTAAATAATTTTCCAGCTAAAAAACCACCAAATATACCTGTCTGTAATTTCTTCTGTCCAGTGCCATTCTGTGCTGCCAGAAATGTTTGAAGAAAGGTGGCAAGATTTCTGTTTTAATGTAGTTTGCTTCAACACCATCCGTACCACAGCACTGCTTTACCACCTGACAGGAAATAAAAATCCAACAGTTTTAATTCTGTGTAGGAGTGCGGGGTGGGTGATTTGGGGTGGGTTCTTCTGCTTTTGTTTTAGATATTTTTTTTGCTTTTTATTTTAAGAAAAGGAAATACATACATATTCAATATCAATGGTAAACTATCATTCTGACATACCTTCAACACAATTTTTTTCATCTCTTCATCAGGAGACTGGAACTCTCTGATAAGAATTAGCATGACTTCTCTGGTGTAGTAGTTTGCATACTCGGCATCCATGAGTGGAATCAGGTAACCAATAGCCTTCAAAAATGCAGCCAAACCCTATTTAAATGCAAAATATATCTCTAATAAGTTACAGCAGGTACACATCCGTTTCAGTTCACACTAAAGAAAGTGGTTTAGATTTACCTTTCCTCTGTGTTGACGTATACCCTTCCACAAAGGCTTCAGGACAGAATCAAAGGACTCGATACCATAGGGAGTGGCTGCCTCAGCCAAAGCAGCAATGGCCAAAGCACTGATGGTGCGAACTTTCTGCTGCTCATCCACCAGCCCTGCAAGACAGTAGGGTTTAGTACCACTTCTTGTACTCATGTCTTAAGATCAAAATAGCAAAAATAGAGGAGGACTGTAAAAGGGATTAACTTATTTTCAGGAATACTGAACGACTATTCATCTTTAGTCATCTTTCAGAGTAAGTTGAAATGTTTCTCAGTGTCATAGCAACAACAAAACCAGGACCTTACTGTCACTGTGCCTTACTAAGGTATGAAAAATTTTCCAGATAAAAGTGGGTAAAAAAACCTTTGTCTGGGAAAGCAGAACTTACCATGTTCAATAATTTCAACCAAGCTCCGGAGATGAGGCAGGATAGCACAACCCATAAGAATAGCAATCTGCTGTACAATCTTGATGCCAGTGTGCCTGGCCTGCCAGGACTTTTTGCTTTTACAGACAGCTTTCAAGAAGGGCAACAGAGAAGGAATGCCCAGAGCAGAAGCAACAACAGCAAAGGCTCGAGCTGTCGTATTTCTGACATATTCATCCATGTTATCAATATCAGGTCGCATTGTGGAGATCATTGTTGCCAAACCAGCAGCCTGCAGCACAAAACACACCAACTGGATTTTAAGAACAGCACAGTTAATTGTTCTGCCATGCCCACAAACATGCAGTTATATGTAAGCTAACTCAGTGCTTTAATAAAGGATGGAGTTTTACCTTAGCCAAGTTTGAAATAATTTCTCTGCCTTCCACTCTAGCATAGTAGTCTTCATCAATCAGCAGTGGTTCAATGACGACAAGGATCTGAAAAAGATACAACAAATTAATATTTCCTTTTATTAATACTTTCTATAGTATTTCTAGCCCTACTAGAATCCATGACACAGAGATGATTCCATTAATTCAAACTTAAAGCCTTATGATGATCAGAAAAAAATTAGATCTATTACATTGTTTTTAGTCTCTTAAGGACATGGTCTGAAGACACTACCTAGATCAGCTAAGGTCCCTTCCCAAATATGCATATATCATATTTACATCATGCCTCAATACTATAAAGACTACGCTCCAATCACACTACAAAAACTTAAAAGTTTGGCTTCAGAAATATGAAAGACAATTATGTTTAAAAAAATTGTATCATCCTCTTCTGATGCGCACAAAAAATGCAGAAAGAGCAAATCAGATGAAATAGGAAACTGCAACAGACCTTGTGTACGTATGGTCGGACCAAGTCATCCAATTTGTACAGAATTCTGTCGATGACTTTGACAAGCAAGTGACGCTCCTGATCTTCGAGTGTTGGTGACATCAGCAGAGGCAGAATCTGATTGAACAATGGCCCTGCTCCGAACTCCCGAGCTTTATCAGTAATTTGCCGCAACGCAGCCTAAACAAAACCAGAAAACCTGCCAGTTAAACTAAGGAAACAACACTGAACAATCATAAACCAGATACTAACCAAGTTACAATGTAACTGACTATATCCACAGGCTTCCAAGTACTTGCCCCAACCACTGCAAAATTATTTCAAGCCATTTTATGCTGATCTGTTTAAGCACAAATGTGTGATGACAAACACTGTGTTGTTAGTGCCCAGGTGTTCAGTTTTTAAGAAGAGCATGCTTCTGAGCTAATACTGACTCCATCTGGAAAGTAACTTTACAGCATTTGCATCCAGGCAGCTTAGTGCTTGGTCAGTTTAGAGCATTTGCAGAAAAGACTGCTATTATGCTGCCTAATGCTTATGGCCAAAACTTAAGTAAGAGCTACACTAAGTAGCTAATTCAAGTGTAACAAACAAATCCAGAAATTACAAAGGCCTGTAAGCAAAACACGCTATAAGCCCAGTTTCTCATAACTGTAAAAAAAAAAATTACACAAGCCCTACGCCATTTAGTGACTGACATTACTGTCTAAAGAGCAGCAATACTAAATTATACTGAATTACAAAAAGCCACACAGATATAGAAGAGAAAGAAAGTAAGCACTAAACAGGGTGTGCTGTTTTGGCTGGAATAGAGTTGATTTTCTTTACAGTCACTAGTATCAGGCTGCATTCTGGATTTGTGCCGAAAACAGTGCTGATAACACAGGAATGTTTAGTTACTGCAGAGCAGGGCTTACACAGAGTCAGGGCCTTTTCTGCCTCTCAACCCACCCCACTACTGAGAAGTCTGATTGGCACAAGAAATTGGGAGGGGACCCAGCCAGGACAGCTGGCCCAAACTGCTCAAAGGCATGCTCCACATCATAGGCACCATGCTCAGCATGTAAGCCAGAGGGAAAGCTGGCCAAGGATCACTGCTAGGGACTGCCTGGGCATCCCTTGGTTGATAGTGAACAAGTGTTTTCCATCTGCATCACTTGTTTCCTTGGGGTTTGTTTCTTTTTTCTTTTTTGGCCTTTACTATTATTATTATTATTATTAAATTCTTATCTCAATACACAAGTTTCCTCACTTTTATTCTTCTGATTCTCTCCTTCATCCTACTAGGGTGAGAGGGGGAGAAGCAAACAGCTGTGTGGGGTTTAGTTGCCAGTTGGGGTTAAACCATAATTGATACCGAACCTTAGGAGATTATCTTCAAGAGAATCCCGCAGACCACTGAAGCTAAACTTGAAAACAATCACTAATTTTTGAAAAATGAGATTACATAAACGTATCTGACAACTGATCTTACCTTTCGCATGGGAGGTGTGCCGTTCTTTATTTTCAGAAGTAATTTCATTATTTTTCTCTCCTTCTGTTCCTCAGGACTCAGAGTTGATTCATCAACATCAACCTACAAGTAATTCCAGACAAATAAATGGGCATTACTACATAATCAAAAGAAAGCAGCGAAGTTAAATCAGCATGAGTGAAATCTACTTTACCAGCAGCTTGTCAAAGTACTGGATATCATCTGGTTTCAGGAACGGCAGGTTGCCAGATGGCTGGTCATTAACGCTCTTCATAGTGCGGTCCTCTGTCTGCATGTGGAATCCTGTCATACCCCCCAGGGGGGTTGGAGTTGCTGTGAGCTTCCGGGCAGGAGTACGGATGGGCACGTACCCAGCTGGGGGTGGGAGAACCTAAGGAAGGAAGAATAAAATTCATTTTTAATTGCAACAGATATAAAATGAGGAAGCCACTAAATACTAAACATCACTTGAAGTTGTAGCTTTCACTTTATTTGTTTGGGGATTTGTGTGTTATGGCATACAACAGATCCCATGTTCACAGCAATACAAACTCACCCTGACCGCTTGTATTTGCACTTATCCTGTACTGACAACATTTCACAAGAAAGCTCACTCCTGCTTGCAGAATAAATTGTGAAGTCTCCAAGGATTAAAGCAGCACTTCAATAATTGTATCAACATAGTATACTTGCTGTTCCAGGATTTGTGACCCTCTTCCATGTTTGTCTATGTCTGGAGTTGATATTTCTGTTAGTCAATACAGACTACATTTCTGGCCTTGGCAGGCATTTCCAACACTGAGAAGCACATTAGTGATTTGCCTGTGAGATCACCTTTAGACCTCCCCTTTCTAAGGGATTTACAATAAATCAGTAACCAAGTCAAACAAGTGTGTACAATCAATAATCAATACTTACTGTGAAACCTTCTACTTCTGGGGGGGGGGGGGGGGGGGGGGGGGGGGGGGGGCGGGAAATCAATAATCCCTGGTAAGAAAAATACTTCATCGTGGTCTGCTGTATTGTAATCCAGATGAATTACCTTATATCCTTCTGGAAACATAGCATCCAACTCCTCATCAGAAAGTGGTCTGTTTCTCTCATCAATTTCCCTCTCCCATCGCCAAGCCTGCAGCTGTTCAGGAGTCATGCTCATGATGTGACCTATATTCAAATTTAAAAAAAAAAAAAGCATTAAAAAAAATCCTTTGTATACAGAAGCAGATGACTTGTTTACTTAACTTTTAAGTACTCTCCTGAGTCAAAGTTCCCATAGCAGTTGAATTCCATAGCCAATAACATATCAAACTTTTACAGAGCGTTTTATCACTTTTTTTACCAACTACACTGAACAGCAACAGACATGTAACCTTAGTCTCAATTCCCCTCCAAAACTGAGTTGCTGTGGACATTACCACAAAAATAGTAACTGAGCATACACTGACTGCTTTCATACACGCAGGAGAGCATGCTGGGCCAAAGTCTGTTTCAAAACACAGCACAAAAGAAATGCTTCATTCCCAACAAAACAAAGTGAAGCCTTAGGCAAGGGGCTGAGCTTACCTGGTGTAGGAGTTGCCATGTTCATAGCTGGTGTACCGATGGGTGTTTTGCCAGGTGTCAGAACAGGAGTGCTGCCACCCATCTGGCTTGCAGGCGTTTCATCCCAGCGTGATTTCCTTTTGCTTGCTCCTGGGGTTGGTGTCTCACCTATGGAGTCACCACCTCTATCTGTACGAGGTGTCTCAGCCCATCCACTGCCATGGCCCGGAGTATCTAAGGAAAAACAAACCCAATTTTCTCAGAAAGATGAACAGTATATACTCCAGCTATATTATCAATATTCAAATCTGTTTTCAGTATCAAATTAACAAACAGTATGCAAAAGGTAAAGACTACTTTGGTGAACATTGAAAAAACACAGGCATTACACTAAAAATATCCAACAGAAAACTTTGTTTTATGAAAAAGTGTCATCTTCCTGCTGAACCTTAGCATAAAAAGGTAAGATTCTAAAAAAAAAAAAAAAAAAAAAAAGAAAGTACTCAGATATTCTAGGAATTGAACGAAGTACTCCATGTACTCCCTTGATAAAAGCACTAGGTAACAAGTGTTTCACCATTCTCAGACACAAGAGCCAAATTCAAATTAGGCAGATGAGAAAATGCTTCCAAAATTTGTTTTAATGACAACCTCTACAAAAAACCAAAACCATTCCAAAACAACACACACAAACATATTATGAAAGGTAATACAACATGTGCTCCTTTACTGTGTCCTTTGCACATTAAAATCCTAACTTGCAGCAGTCATTAGATATGACAAAACTTTGATTCGATTTTTGAGCCGAGATGGTTTCACAGATGCCAGTTAAGCACAGGCAGAACCCAAAGCTACACTCAGACAAGAACAACTCCCCACATCAACCACTAGATGTCAGAATAGAATTACGTCTTGCCTGGCTTCTGAACTCACTGTTTACTCAAAGTGAAAAAAACCCAGTACAATCAACCATTCGAAACTTATTAAGCACCTCCCAGTTAGCCAGCAATACCTCTTTCTGTTTTGGGTGTTTCATCCCACCGATTTTTCCGTGCACTGGAAGTGGCGCCTCCATGGCCTGGTGTTGCGTGACCGGGCGTGTCCCGGCCGGGTGTTGCAGCTCCTGCTGGGGTATGACTGGGAGTCGGATCCCAGATTTTTGAACCTGGGGTGGCACCTGGAGTTTCGCTGCCCTTTGCACGGCCTGGAGTTTCATCCCATCGCAGAGATGGGGTGTGTCCAGGAGTCTATACAAGACAAAACCGAAAGGATCAGTATCTCATACTCTACAGTAAAAGACTGCTAGTTGTTCTCAAGTACAGTAAGAAACTTCTGATGCTCAAGAGGATTAGCACTAATAAAGTCTTCTGTAGACAGCTGATGAGCACTAGGTCATTACCTCTGCTTGATCCCAACTGGACAATTTTTTAGGTGTAGCACCAGGAGTCTGATCAGCTGTCTGATCCCAACGCCGTTTGCGTTTTGAAGGTGGCTGAGAAGCGGCTCCATTGACGACTTTAAGCTCTCCAGCTTTAGCTTTTTCAGCTAGTTGTTGCCTAATTTCCCTCTGTTCAAGAGCACAAAAAAAACCACCATAAGAACTCTTCAAATTATACTTTTTAAAAGAGCTTTTTCAGGATTATCATATCTTTTTATGGGTTTTTTTGAGGTTTTGTTCAAATAACCTGCAATCAGCTACTGCTTTCATTTGAAGGCCACTCTTTTTTCAAATTCTTCTACATTGACAGAGCAGCTGTGTTTGAGGGGCTGTTTTTAAACTGATTTTCCAATACAAGCCATTCTTGCAGCAAATACAAACACAGAGAATTTTTAAAGCTATCAGTTTCTGTCACCTATAGGTATAGGCCTTAAGACCATTACGATTCTGCTTCAAACAAGAGCCACTTCAGTAAATTAAAGGTGGATGACTTAGGAAATATGTCCACATGAGGTACATCCCATGACACAGAAAAAGCCCTGAGATTCTTATTTAAAATCCTGAGACGATATTGCTAAAACAGCACACTAACCCAGACTGTTTTGCACTCATCAATGGATGCATAAGCAGTAATACTGTCAAAATTATGAACTAGTTCCTCAATTAAGGTAAGACAAATCAATGTTAGAAGTCACTGGAACTACAAGGTCTTGCTCCAATTAACAAGATGGTACTGTAGGTATTACACAAGAAATCTGTTTATATTACCAATATCTTTTTACCTATTAAAATGAATTTTAAAGCATGTTTTTGGTTTTTCTTTTTTTTTCTCTCTAATATTTAAAAGCAAATGCCCATCTTATACCAGATATTAGTACTGCAACATCTGCTGTAGGTACATCACCAAAAGCCTTTTAAAACCTCACTGGCTTCCCTGTACACAGAGCTCACAAAAACAAACATCTGACACTGAGTAATTCTCAGTCACTGTTAGATTTTGTCTGTCCTCTGAAAGAACAAAAACAAACAAGAGAAAGTCCAAGTACTACAAAAAAAAAAATCCAGATTAAAATATATTGAGACTGTTTTTCCCTGCATTGCTTAGGTATTACATAGAACAGATGTTTTTTAGAACTTTCATTTTTAAATTCTACTGATTTTCAACATATGAAGAACATGATTTTTCCAAAGAAATGGGCTTTTAAGTCAAGACAAAGTCAACAGAATTTATGTTCCCACTTTCCTAACATGCTTTCAAAGGCTGTAACGTGAAACTCAGTCCAAGTGGAAAACCCTTCCCTCCACGCACCTCTTCTTTTGTTAAATGCTGTTCACGCATAACATCCATGTATGTTCTGGCATTCATTTTAGGGTCTGGAGTCTTCCCTCCTGCAGAAGAGAACAGCAACAGGAATGGAGCACAATGAGTACAGGATAAGCAGAAACTATGGACTTCTACTGTCCTGCTCTAGCATTATATTATTCCATGATCATTTAATTTTACTTTTTGATCGAAAATTTTTAAAATTACATGTATCTTACGTTTATTCAGTTTGCTGATCAATTTAACCTGTTTGAACACAAACATAACTACTGCAGTTTCAAACAAATATTTTAAAGCCGATAAAAATGATAAAATGACAACACAGTTAAGAGTCTTCAGAAGTGATGGGTTCCTGGGTTGCTAATCCGGAATACGTACACTTTCGTGCCTTTGTCTCCATCAGCAGTTCTGACTTCAAGCAGCAGAATAGAAGCCTAGAAAATTATCTCTTTACCATTAGTAACACTTTGGAAAGATATTTATAATCAAAACATTACCTTGTGTAAGCTGTTAAATCCTACTTGTTATCTGACTATAAATAACTATTGCATACCTAAGTAATGTTTAAATTGTTTTATCATAAAGACCCATTTATAAGTTTGACAAATCTGGACATGTCTCACAGACCTTCTAGTGTCATATTGTAACAGGGCTTCATTAAAAATAAAACAAAATAAAAAACCCCAAAATACTGTTTGATGACACTTTCCCCCTCTTTTCTTCTCAAGGTACACTTGTGATTGGGAGCTGAATGCAATACAGTACATACACCACCACAACAATACTCACAGGTAATGGGTTTTGTACACCATATGTTGTTTTATGCTCTGTATCTTGCATTAATTAAATTTTTAAATACTTTAAAAGAAGCCCAACTTTATAGAAATGAGACTTGTCAAGAAAAACACTTTTCTTTAAGAAAAATGTGCAGATTTGCTATACGAGTGGTATAGCTATTATACTTCAGGGAAAAAAATAAACTTCTTAAACATTTCTATGCTGAAGATCACTGCCCAATTGGCTGTGTCTTTCTGACACTAGCTTTGATAGGACTTTCCTTTGGAATACTTTTTCACCATAATCTACACAGGATGTGTTGAACTGCACCCTTAAGAATGCAGACAGGACTGGCATATAGCAGTACTGCTGTAGGAAAGAAATTAAGGACAGTTAGTATGGGCCTGTGAATTCTGACAATACATGTTTATATCAATTACAATTAAGCAAGTAAAATAATTAATATCCCTATTAATTCATGCAGGCTGAAATTCTCATTTGTAAAACCTGCAAAATAGCTACTAATTTTAAGCCAACAGGCACCTTATTGCCACATGTGAAACTCACTCACCTGAAGAAAATTTCTGTCAGACCCACTAACACCCCTTCTCCTGACTTTCATTCTAAAATTATCAGAACAGACTTGAACTATTAATAGTATCAAAGTCTTATATATGCTTTTGTTTCTTTTAGCTATACCACCTAAAATTTACATAGGATGGTAAGAATTAGGTGCTCTACTAGCATTTCAAAAGCAGTAACCCTGTAAATCTATAACTTGGAATGAAAACTATCAAGGTACTGAATGAATCTGAGCACTCAATACACAAGTTGTTCAAAGTATAACGCACAACCCAAAACGAAATGAAAATAGAAACCTTTAACCCTTTGTGTTTCTATGGCAATGGCTCATTGACAATTTTCTTGTCCTTCTACCTGGAAAGAAAACTCGTATTATAAAGATGAAGAATATGGCATCTAAATTTTCAACCAAATCTCTATGAAAAGGGGATGTTTAAAACAAAACTAAGTTTATAAGCATGCCAACAGAAATCAAAGGGCTAAAGACAATTAAAGACAAAAATTTCATAAAGGGTATAGAAAAGCCAAGATAAATTACCATCTGCAAAAGGATCAAGACGCTCAGGGGAAATTATCATCATCCGCCTGTGCTTTTTGTACTCATCTTCCCGATCTGCAATCTTTTGAGGACGGTGTTCTGCAAAAGGATCATACTAAAAACCAAGAAAGCCCGTTAGTCACATATTTATGAAGACCAATACAGAAAGTGTCTGGTACTGTATTCATTTTCAGTATTATTAAAAAAGACCTAAATTATATTTTGCCTCAACTATGCAGGAACATCAAAACACTATACCAACTTAAATTTTACTTCTGTAACTAGAACTTTCATTTTTTTTTAATACAGAACTTATGAAATCACTTCTGCAAAAATTTGCTATTTTAAGAATTTATTCACTTGTTACCAAAGCATTTCATGCTGTTGACCTTTCCCATTCTTTTTGCAGGGTGACTTAGCTCTACCTCTTGTGCTTTTAAATTTTACAGAAAAATACTCCAGGCGCATAAAACTTAAGTGATTACATTTTCCTTAAAAACCGGAAGTATAAAGGACATGAAGTTTCCCAGTTATTTTAATTTAATGAAGTATCTGACTTCAGTAAAAAAAGAATTCAATAGTTTAGTTTCTACATTCATGTTGGCTTTAACATGCACAAGTGCCAATATTTAGCACCCTGTGGAATTCCAAACTAAAGCAGTAACAAGCTTAATTTAATTAAAGCAAAATTTAATTATATACATCTCATATTTCCAGAAAACAAGACCTGTTAGATTAACACTTCTTTTCCCCCATGCCTACAACAGTATTTTACTGTGCCTTCAATTAAGATGTACCTGTTCAGTAGACTGTGGTATGTCATTAAGCAATGCCACTGGAGCATGGTACCCTGGCTTCTTCTGGCCGAGCAAACTTGTGGAAGGGTAGTCGTCATCATCCTGTCAGTAAAGACATGGTGAATTTGTGATGCTCATATTGTATTTAGATAAACTAACACCAAATGTACATGCTGTGGTCACAGAAAAGATGAAAATGGACAAGTAGAGTAGTTAATTCCAAGTTTTCACAAGCTTTCTCATATAGGTCTTATTATTCCCAAACTGCTGACTCAGATAAACCTGCTCATATCACTAAGCAGGCTCAAGTAGTCTTCAATATGCTACATTTAATCAAGTATGCTATCTACACTAATTAGACAAGAAGTCTGTATTTCATATGAGCCCTACCATTACAGTTCCCACGTTGGCATGTGAGAACTGGTGAGAGATACTCAAACTATTTTTCTTAGAAGTCATATACATATACGGAACAAGACTTAATAGCCCTATAAAAAAGCTTCAGAAACAGTGAAAAATTGAGAGATAGAATTCATGTTATTTTAGCTGTACTTACTCACAACAGCAATACAAGCACTTGCTTTTGTTACTTCTTCATATTAAAGTCAGTTTCTATTCAATTATTTACAGCAACCCAAAAGAAAAACTGCTCATAAAACTATGAAATTTTTTCAGTGAGCCACAGAGTGATGGAAATTTTTAATTAAGGCATCCTTAGAAGTCTATAGATGACACAAGTACATCACTAAAAAAACACTCCATGTATTAATTAGTACTAAACAATCTTCCTCATTCCTAGAAATGAAATTCTCTCGGTGTAAGATTTATTTATGTATTTATTATTTGAACTATAGCCTATGAATTTATGATTTGAACTGCAGACTCTGACTGCTCCTGCAACTGAAAATATGATCAAATGTTTAACAATAGAAATTAACATATCTTACAAGCAGGATACATAAGGAGAACACAGTATTATGAGAAAGCCAATTCTTAAAAATAGCTCTGAAATTTGAACCAGAAATCTTAAAACAGTTTGTTGGCTGAAGTTTTATTAGATTTTTTTACCATCATTTGTAATCCTGGCAGCAATAACAGAACAAAGTTAATTATTCCAGTCAAGGCTAACACTGAGTACCAGGCCACAACTTGTTGCCTTCTGCTTGGGCCTACAAGGCTCTCAAAGCACAACTCATGAAGTACAAAGCCAGACTTGGAACTGCAGCCCTGCCAAGAAGGAGTTCGGGGAACTGGTGGAGGAGAGGCTGGACATGACCCAGCAATGGGCACTCACAGCCCAGAAAACCAAACGTGTCCTGGGCTGCATCCAAAGCCCTGTGGGCAGCAGGGCAAGGCAGGGGATTCTGCCCATCTGCTCTGCAATCCCACCTGGCACACTGCATCCAGCTCTGGGGGCCCCAGCACAGGAAGGACAGGGACCTGGTGGAGTGCATCCAGAGGAGGCCACCAATATGATTAGAGGAATGCAGAATCTCTCCTTTGAGGGAAGGCTGAGAGTTGGGTTTGTTCAGCCTGGAGAAGAGAGGGCTTTGGGGTGACCTAACTGAGGCCTTCCAGTAGCTGAAAGGAGCCTACAAGAAAGCTGGAGGGGGACTTTTTCCACCAGCATGTGGTCACAGCACATGGGGGAATGGCTCCTAACTGAAAGAGAGTAGGTCTAGAGTGGATATTAGGAAAATAATTATTTTCTGTGAGGGTGGTGAGGCACTGGCACAGGTTGCTCAGAGAAGCTGTGGATGCCCCATCCCTGGAAGCATTCCAGGCCAGGTTGGATGTTGCTCTGAGCAACCTGGTCTAGTGAAAGGTGTCCCTGCCCAAGGCAGGGGGGTTGGAACAAGATGATCTTTATGGCCCCTCCAACTCAAACCATTTTATGATTATAAGCTTCCCAGGTAAGATATATTTGGTCCAATATGGCTTTAATAACAACTGTTTTTACTTCAAGCAACTGCAACTAAAAATTTCTCAAAATCAATTCTGAAATACTTATATTGCATGCCATAAACAAACAAAACACGTAAAATCACTTACATCTTCCAATTCGGTTGCTGCAATAGAAGTGACATATCCAGCAAATCTGCTGTCGCTGCCACCATAAATTTCTTGATCATAATATCCTGTGGAATCAAGGCCTACTCCTTGTGCTTCATCGAGAGCAGGCTTTTTTCCTTGAATTTCTCGAATTTGTGCTTCGATATCTAGGGTAAAGCCACACACAAAGAAGTCTTGTTACACATACATACAAGATGTAATACTCATGTTACTATGTACAGCAAACCAAGTTTTTATTCCCAACCTAAGATTATCACTAAAGTAATAAACATGTATGACACACAAAACTATAAAATCATCATTCATAAGCTGGTATTCATAAACAGCTTTTCCTCAATGATCCAGCACAGACTACATAAATTGTATGGCCCAAAGCAAACTATTTAACTCAGTGTTACCATATCTCATCTTCCGACAGAGGTAGCAGAGAAGGTAATTTACACCACAGCAATACTTCTCAACACTACACTAACAAAACCTTTTCACAACAAATGTAATCCTCTCATTAAAAAAAGCCTTTCACAATGTTATCACCAATTTTGCTAATTTAAACAACTCTCTTCAAAAGAACTACTGCACAAGTTCTCAAAACAGATTTAATAAAAGATTTAATAAAAGAGAAATTGTAAAGCTGTGCTATCTTTTAATAAGTAAATAAAAAACCCAACCCTAATATGCCACTGGGTAACAAGTTAATAAAAACTCCCAAAACTTAGGACCAGTTTCTTTTCACTTTGGCAGCTCAAATGTTATTTACCCATCATTATTCCTGCCTGCACCACCATCTTTGAAGACTTTACTATTCTTCTGGATAACAAACACCCTTCAAACAAGACAAATGGGAGCTTTGTCATTCTTGTAGTGTGTCAGGATCTGACTCTAATCAACTCTGGTGGCCATCTTTGACCAGAGAAATTTGGTACTTTCAGAAAGAACATTAACTTCTTAGTCCAAAAAACAAGGAACAAAATTAAACCATGCCTTCCTCCCATCCGTTGTAATGCAACAAGAAAATAAATTGCAGTAATCCAACTACCTTCAGCAAATGTAACTGTAGGTATACTGAGGCACAGATAACTGTAAAAATTATTTCTGTTTTCATGCAAATTTTGAGCTAATAGATATGGAAAGACACTTATCCATACAATGTAAATTTCACTAGATCAAAACAATTACTTTAATGGCCAAGAAGACACCCAAGAGTTGCATTTCATGGCTGCAAAGAATACAAAGGATCATGCTTGAGAGGAAGAACTGGATTACAAAGTCTCAAAAGACCCTTTCATCATCAGTAATTCTGTGGTTCACCCTCTCCCACTTGAAGTGGTACTGCCTGCTACATTAACTTAAAGGAAATTTGTCAATTTACAAAAAAGCTACAGGAAATGTTGTTCACAAATAATCTTGAATCCTGGCTATTCAATAGTTGTTTACTACTGTTGCTCACTTCTCTTTCCAGGATTAATAGATTTGACACGTTTTTCCCACCAAGTCATCTTGCAAAAGACACTATACAGCGTTATGCAACACCTGCTAGGAAACCTGACAAAAAATAAGAATACTTTTTTTATAAAGCTAAAATTATTACTAATGCAAATTATTGGATCAGAATGGCTTAGTTTAAAAGTTCCAACTGTCAACACTGCAAGCTTCAACCTTAACGTCACAGCTGGGTCCTTTTCTTATCACAGACTGCCACTAACCAAAAAAAAGAAACCCAACAAACAACAACAACCAACCACAAACCCACTGTAAGCCAAATTATGCCTCTGGTACAAAGGCGTTTTCTAGGGAGGCAATTCAACACAGTTTTACCTGACAAATCTCTGCCCCATAGCTATGAGTGAGAACGGCAGGACTAAGTGTTCACTTAGTCAGAAAGAAACACTGACTTCATGTGAAGCACCGTATTCACTGGCAGCAATTCCTGCACTGCTTTAGCAAGGAAAACCAGCAGAAATGTATTTCTGAACTCAGCCAGAGTCCCACACACAGAAGATATACCCTAAATGCTGATAAGGAGAATCTTGCTCCAGCCACATCAAACTTCTGCAGCTTTCTAGAGCAGAGTAACCTGGACAGTCACGTCTGTGTTACAGAAACTCGTGATGCCTTAAGTTCATGAGAAGCTGAAACCTCACAAAAGCCTTATACTGCTGACCATGAGCACCTCCTGAATCCTGCCTGTGGGTACATCCTGTTCCCTCTAAAATTCTGCACAGCCCAGGGGATTGCTGTAAGTCCAGAACTTGGGACACATTGTTCTCCAATGTGTTAGTTCCGGGAGAAGCAGTAGGAAGAAATTACCGCCAAATTAGGGATCTTTCTCTTGCCCACAGAGGTCTCTGCCTTCAGAGGTGCTTACAGTGTCCTCCTCTTAAGATATTCCACTTTTGTGGAATCATCCTATGGCATGGCTATGGAGCCAGTGCAACTCAAGTATCTTCTCCACATATTTTTTTGTTATTTCTGTTTCCTCCAGAGAGCAGACGAAGCTCCTGATTCCTTTTCCAGCCTGGTGCATTGCAGTACTGGAGTGGAAGGGAACACCTGAAGCTTCCATCTCTACCAAGGACAACACTACCAGCACTGGGTCGGTGCTTTTAGAGTACACCACCACCATTTCCTTTATTTCCAAAGAGCAGTTACAGGAACAACAAACACCCTGCCTCTTCAGTAGGACACAAGGGCCTGACTGAACATCCATAGTTGTAACCAACTTCAACATGAAACAAAGCCTACAGATCTTGCCTACAGGATCATCCTGCCTTCCCATCACCTGTTCACTGAATCAACCTGACCTACAGCTCGAACACATAACACACTAGGCAAGCACCCTGCCCTGCATGATGGGCCACAAAGATTTGCTTGTGCATGGCCTCCCACCTTTACTATCACCAAGAGAGTTAAGTAAAACAGTTGTGGGATTTCTGCAGTAAAAGTATTAATACAAAAATATTTTCCTGTTGATAGTTCTTACCAACACTTAACATACTAAGGCCTTGTCCTCTATTTTTAAAACAGCTATACTTAATGAAGAGGGTAGAGGTCTCATTTATTGTCGGCCTTCTCCTTTAAATTACAGGGATTACATCTGTTGGCAGGGTAAGAAGCATTCTCATTTTCCTACAGCAAAACCTGCTGGGTTATCTATACCAAAAAACAAAGTCTGCATAGGGTCAACAAACCTTACTGATGGCCACCCTAATTTTCAACTAATGCCACACAGCCTCCAGGTGCCAGTTTAAATGAAGCACTCTAGAGAGAACACCCATCTGACATGAACAAAACCCCCTGAACCAGGAGGCCTGTAGTCACAGGCAGCCTGGCTGCCAGCTCGGAAAGCATTGCATATTTAGATGGAAAATGCTATTTTAACATTCAACATGTGTTTATCTTCCTTGAGTTAACTGGCACTTTCTTGAAAAGGCTCACACCGTATTTAATAAAGCTCTGTAATAAAAAGCAAATTAAGAAAGAGTAGCCACAAAGCTTAAAGATACATTGTGCAGAGCAAACTACCTGTTTAATGACTTAGTCAAGCAGGACATAACAGAAGCTTCATTCACAAACAGAGAAACAGGAGAGGGAGTGGGACATAGGGAAAAAGAAGAGGAGGAATATAATATTCTACTGATAATTCCTTTCCTGTATTTTACTCTATTATTTATATATTTTGGGATTTTAGAAGAAGTAACTTTAACGTGCAGTTGATTTGAAACATACCATAAATGCTGAATTATTAGTCAACACATGTAAATTCGAAGCCTCTGAACATCCAGCTCACAGACGAGCTTTCTCAAAGTATCTGCTCCGTTACCACACATGTAGTTCTACTCTCAACATTAAAAAAAGAAGCCCCTGTGCTGGAGAGGTATTTTACAGAGTAAACAGGTTCTGTGTTTTCATGTCTTATCATATTTTTGCACATTTAGCTTGCCCTTGTGTGGATTATTTTTACCTCCTTTAGCACTTTTACACATATTAAGTCAATTATGTTTGAAGATCTCTGTTCTTTTCTGAGCAAGAAAAGAAATTTAAATTAAAAACGACCTTCAACAGCATTGAAAGGTGAAGCACTTATTGAAGTTTTCTAAGCTGACACTTAAAACTTTACTTTTCAGCCTCCAACAGACTTCCCATTTAACTGTAGTTCCCCGTAGCTGACACAACCTCGAACTGTTTTGATGCTTCTTTCAAGTTGTGTCTTGAACACATCAATCAGTAAGTATTTAACAAACAGTACAAATATATCAAAAATATTTCAAGATGATTTAGTAACAAACAACTCAATTTGAAAGATTAGTGAGGAACTGAAAAAAGACAGGATAGAACTCGGAAGCAAAATAATCAAGCTGCTTAGCTAATGCCTCCATGCTGGGAAAGACCCTTACATGATCATGCCCTGTCATACACATTTTTACTTAACAACCCTCCCCCTTAAAACCTGTTCTGATACAACACTAATCAAAACACATCCAACTGGAAGCATGTCAGTGTTTTCACTGAAGTCAGTGCATCACCATTTCCTGCAATAAATAAGCAATTTCAGCTTGGGGGGGAAAAAAAAAAAACAACAAAACAAACCTTGACAATTCTACTATTTTAGTACAAAAATCTCTTTAGATAGTAGAAAAGGCAGAGCACTGTGATGGGTAATACTCACTTGGGTAGTATCTCACACAACCCTTATGCATGTCACAGCATACAAACAAAGCACAGGACAACTTCTGTAATAATATAAAAATACCCTAGAATTCTTAAAAAAAACCCCCTTCAAACTAAGTTTTAAAAAAAAGTAAGGAAAATAGTTTAAGCTTTTCTTCATCCCTAAGGTCAGAGGAGGTCTGCAATGTTAAAAGACTACATTAACCCCACTTCCACGGGAGATGATGGCTCTCCATCTGAAAAGCTTTTTCAGTGCAAAATGGAAAAAAAAAAAAAAAATCGTAAAAGACAATTAATACCTGGGTGCCCTGCCTACCTCACAGTGCACAACCACCATCCAGAGGTAGTTTTCAATTAGTGAATTACGGATATAAATTAAGACAAAACACAGCAGATCACCTATCGTACACAGAAACACAAGTGAAAAACCCCAAAGCAAAAACACAGAAGCAGTGTAATTTTACAAATTATTCTCCGTTGCCTGAATATACTTAAGCGCAGGGCAAGCCGCAGTCAATGCCCACAAAGACAGCTTTGATTCACACTGAGAAGAGCTGGAAGCAGCAGGGCACACAGGCACACGGCACCTTCGAGAAGAACACCCCGCCTGAGAAAGCGCTCACTCGGTAAATCGCTCAGAAAGCCGCTTTGCTACGTAGACATTCGGCCGGCAGGAAGTTGTGTAAAATGGCAGCTCAAATGCTCCAGACCTCACGCTCTTTCCCCTCCTTCGGGGCACTTTTCTCAGCAAGCACCGCGGCGGCTCAGTATCAGCTCGGCCGCGCCGGCTTCCAGCGGGCAGCACCCGTCCTCCCGCCCTCTCCGCCCCCCCGTCTACCGAGGCCGAAGGGCTCGGGCAGGGGAATAAGCGTGCGCTGCCGCCACTTCTGATGCGAAACTCGCATCAGCACCGCGGCCTTTCCACCGAGCACCGGCCGCGGCCCGCTGGGCGGAAGGAGGCCGGGGGCGGGGAGCTCAGAGACCGCGCTCCCCCGCACGGGCCTGGCCGCCGCTCCGTCCCACACCAGCACAGCGAGAGCTCCCCCTCATGCCCGTCCCCCGCCCGACCCGGACACGGCGCTGACGAGCGCAGCCGCCATTACACACAGGCCCGGCCCGCTCGGCCCCCGCCCGACGAGCCGCGCCTGACGCTGCCGGGAGCCGGGGAGAAACACAAGCAGCGGGGAATATCCGAGTGCGGCCCCAGAGGGAGCGGACACGCGGCCTTCCGTGGTATTTTTACCTTCGTGGGTCTTGGCGATCTTCGCCATTTTGTGCAGCGCCAACGACGCCGAGGCGGAACTGGCGCGCCCCGCCGCTTCCGCCACACGGGGCCGCCAGAGCCAGCAGCGCGCAGGCGCGGCCACCGTCCCGCGGGCCGGGGGCCAGGCCCCGCCCACCGCCTGATGGACGGCACGCCCAGCCAATGGCCGTGCGGGAGCGGCGGGGGCGCGCGCTGAGCCCAGCCCGCCGTGAGGGCACTTCCGGTGAGGGCACTTCCGGTGAGGGCGGTGGTCGGGGAAGCGCCAAAGATGGCTCTGATTGCTGAAAACTTCCTCTCCACAGACAGTGGGCTCTTCCTGGGGGCTGGCCGCACTGGCATTTGGGTGCCCTGCTCTGTTTCCCAAAGTGCTTGACCTGTGTTTCATCTGGTCAGGGTAACTGGCCCAGTGCCAACAGGCGGACTGCTAGCTACCAGAATAAAGTACATACATGCTTTTTGCCACAAAATGGGGGCTTAACCGGATTAAAGCCCTTCAGGCAGGTCAAGTCTGTTCAATATTTTAGTAAGGGCTCGAAAGAGGGAAGGGCAGATGTGTTTACAAAATTGGCGGATGACACCAAACTGGCCAAAACCGATGGCAGGTGGAAGAAGGACTTGAGAATCATCTTACATTGATTAATACATGAAATAATCTAAGATCAAGGAGGAAAGCTTTAGCAACAAAAAGCGGAAGTTATTACATATTGGAATTTTAAGTCACTATATGAATTCAAAGTGGCAAAACCAGTCAAAAACTGATGACATGGTATAAGCAGATCAAAGCTATATGACTATCCGTAGCAACATGCTGCTGCAGTGGAAGTAAATCTTACTCCAGGCCATCAAAAATTGTGTTGCATACAAAACCTGGAAAGCAATCATTTCACTTTACTTAGCTCAGTCAAAGCCACTGATGGAATTCAACAGAGACGTGGGCAAACTCAATATAGTCTAGAAGAGAGAAGGAACAATCAGGTGTTTACAGACGTGACCTAGGTGGGGATGTAAACAAATTGTTTAGCTGTTCTACAATAACTGACCTCACACTGCTTCCACATTTCATTTGGGAATTATTAACGTTTCCCCCCAGTTCTGTTGATGTGACAGACACACATTTCAGCATCGCTGTCTGTCGTATATTCAATAACTGAATAGGATTGATTCTGTCCAGATGCAAAGCCCTGGGAACTCCCCCTTACAGTCAAGTATCATGAACAAACTAATTTTTTATTCTCCCAACTTTTAGTAGTAGTAAAACATCAAGGCTGGCTACACAACCACAGTTGCTTAATGATACAACGCATCAATGATACTGCATAACACAGTGTCATATGCAAACTTACATAGTTTATTTACTATCATGCAGTTTTATTGTACAACTGCTAAATCCTTAATCTCCTTAGAAGTTTTTGCAACAAGTGAAGTCAACTTGAGAACTTTAGATCAAGTAAAATGCATAAACTATTTCCAAAATGGGAGATAAATACATGATGGCAAGACTCATACTGACTCCCTGCTGATCACTCCTCTTACAAAAGTTGGTAGCTCACATTATGGCATTTTGAGGGTTGTCTTAAAGGAAATAATGCTAAGGTCATGTGTTTGTGTTAATACGTGTATTTGATTAGCCAACTGATCTAAAGATCTGTCTTTGTATTGATTGGTTTGCAGGAACTTGCTGAACAGTTCTGCTTGTAATAATTTACATAACTACATGTACTCAAATGTTCCTAAGGGTGACTGTCATTTGAAGGTGCAGAAGGTCTTCTGTTCTTTATTCTCAGTGTTATTAAACTCACATTCTGCATTTCTAGAAAGATGCACTTGCATATAGTCAAAGGCTACAAAAGGAGATATTTACCAAGCTGCCCAGGGACATGTGACAGTAAGGTTGAGGCAAACTAATTCCCTACTGCAAGAATTTAATGCATGTAACTATTTTAAGTAAATGTCACATGCTCAGATTCACCACGAAGATCAATTTGCAGTAACTTTCTCTTGTTTCTTCAGCCTGACTTCCAACTTACGTTAAGCAGAACAGTTGCAATATTACATTTCTCCTGTTACTAAACAGAGCTGAGCTCAGGGACGAGGTCCCAAGGAACATTTTAAAGTATTCATTTTGGAATGTGCCATTTCACACATAAAAGGGAGAGCTAACAGGAATTGTGCTGTGGTGAACCAATGAGAAAACTGCTTCTTGCTTGTGTCTCTTCCCTGCTTTTCCACCAAATTCTGTATGCTGCCCCAGGTTCTTTGTGTCTGCCTGTCAAATCCCTGAATATGTACTTTTGCCTCCTGAACATTAACTCCCTCACACAGCTTCCACAGGATACGGACAGGGCTGTTACTTAGTGGTTTACTAGTCCAACTGAGTTCCCATCCCTTTCCCACACATACAAGTGTACACAGAGTTCACTGAGATTCCTGTATGGATTTGAAACAGATTGGATTTAAGAGCCCATAAGCTTTGCAGATCTGGAATCATACCTTATTAAAAATTCCCTAGGGTATATTACCATGTCCCACAGCCATAGGGAGGAGGAGAGAAGATCAAGCAGGCAGGAATTGTGCAACAAGATTGATTTATTTAATTATTTTACAAACTCTTTTATAGATTTTTTTCTTCATAGTCTAATTGGACAAAGGATCAGCCACCCCTTGGGGGTGATTGGCTAAAATCCTAAAACATCCATTGTCAAAATATTTTTCTACTATACTATAAACAAGACTTCTCAAGGTTGCAGGTGTTTCATTGTTTACAGAACTCTGCTGCCTCTTCTGTGAGAGAGAAAAGTCTCTCACGGATTTAGAAAATAGCAATAAAATCCTTGCTAGCAGCATTTTTGTATCCACAATACCTAAGTAACAGACCTTCGAGGTCCCGCTTTATGTAAGATTCAGGTCCAATTTCATGGGCAGCTTAAGCTGTCACTAGCTGGCACTGCTGCTGAAAGAAGTATCCAGACTGTTTGCCTGTCCTCGATTGACCCCATCTATTGTGCCAGTAGAAGTTTCGAGCACTGGTGCACTCAAAGAAGGCAGGCTTTTGACTACACCCTCGTGCTGCTTCTTCCAAAAATGACTTTCTATTTGTATTCATTTCCACCCCCCCCCAAACGCTATAAACAACTCTACAATGAGCTGACATACAAAAAGCTACAAACTTGATCTAAACTACTATCCTTCATTCTGCCTCAGGTCTGTGCTTAGCTTCATGGGCCAGGGACAGTTCACTGACATTCATGTGTCTATTAAAGATAAGGGCAGTAGTTCTTAAAACAAAAAGAGGAGATATTTAACAGCAGCAGCTATGCTTCAACTCTGTAGAAACTTCTCACACAATATGAGCAAGAAAAAATAGCATGAAATAAAATCTCTTCCAGTCCCATTTTTGCTGCTGATGTCAAGAAGAAATAATGTAGAAAGGATCCTTTTTGTCATTGGAAAGCCAGTGAGTTAAAAAACACCCTTTAGATGATAAGCTTTCTGCAGGAGTTCAAATGAGGGCTGCTTTGTGTTCTGCAGGATGTCCATAACTTGGACACAAACCACCCCTACTTTTTGTCACTGCTGGTAAGGATGGGCTGAGGAGCATAAATCAAAGAGGGGATGGGACTGTCATCTGTGCTCCCACAGTCCTGTGGGCTCCCCTGAGGGAGTCTGAGGGTCTTTTTGTAGATTTTCTGCCAAGAGGCACCAGGCTTCAGGCCCTGTGTCCCAGCTAGCACAGCTCCCCAGGGCTGGCAGGGGCAGGGTGGTTGGGTAAGGGCTGCTGCAGACACGGCCCTCCCCTGGCAGCAATGCTCCCCCCAGCCTGCCCGAGCTGAGCCCGGGGTCTGTGTGGTTTAGTGCAGATCATGTTCTTCCTTAGAAGTTAAATAAATACAGACAGTACTATTTTGGTAGTGGGACAGTGGGTAAGAACAGAGAAGCTGAATTTCAAAACTGGCTGTGAGCAAGTATGCACAGAGATTTAAACCTTTTTTGGATTTACAGGTCCACCAAAATCTTATGAAGGTCTAACAAGTCTAATCCTTTACACAACACATTTACAGCCAAATACTTCAATTACTACTAACACCACGTTCACTGATGCTGTATGAAATATAAGAAAATTTATGTGATTCTATATTCTGATTAATCCACTTGAGTGTGAAATAGTAAATCTAATTCCTAGCTGCATCATTTGCAGATCATGTAACTAGCAACTTAATTATCACCCATGCTTGTAGATCATTTTTCCCAGCCTACATGTATAATTGTGAGATATTTTGAGATCTTTCAAAGGCAAGTATTATTCAAAACTCATTTATAAACAGGAACACAATGGCTATATTTTTGCTTTCTTCAGCATATCTCTGGCTGCCCAAGGAACATTCTAAACCAGCTACTCTTTTCAGTCATCTGTAGGAATAGAGCTGAATAAAAAATAGCTTTTTTTTACACGGGGAAATGCTCTCCTCATGGAATATTGACTCTCTGCCCACTGAAAGATGTCCTTAAAATTCTTAATTGTTTTTAATAGTATAAACCTCATAATCAAAATTTAAACCTAACCTAATGATAGTAGTGTTACAACAAGTAGCATTTAGAAAAAAAACCCTGTGTGGTCATACAGTACATCTCTTTCTAGTGTATCAGAAATTTTTTGCATCCCTCTGGTGTTAAGGATTAATTTGGGCCACTCCTCCTGTCAAAGTTAGTAAATGCAACTTTCTCTTCCAGCAACAGATATCAAGCAAGGTTTAAGAACTTTAATCCTGAGCCTACCAAGAGAAAACAAAAAAGGCAAAAACCTCTCAAAATGCCTTAGACATCCATCAGCTCAGACTTCTCAACACCTGACTCTTCAGTTATTCTAAACACTGAGAGACATCAGTCTTTCCTAATCCATAGAGCAAACTAGAATGACAGACACAGAACACATTCCCAGGCACAGAATCCAGCAAATAACAGCAGCACTCATGGAAGTTGCAAAACACACAGAGGAGGTTTAGTAATAAGGGTTAGAGGAGAGGGTGACAAGGTAGGATTGGGGTTTTGTTTGTATTTCTGGCTTTGCAGTTTGTTTTTCACCTGCACTGGAGAACATGGGTTTTTACTTATTTCTGTTTTTCAACAAGTTAATAGAAACATGCTGCAGGACAGCTTATCTGAGAAACACCATACCCTGAGGTGGTGAATAAAATCTGCTCCATTTAATCTCTGTCACCCAAATTGGTTGTGTGCTTATTTAATAATGAGTGGTTTTGCTAATGGCAAGGACGTTGGGATAATTAAAAAGGATCAATTTTCTGAAGAGGATGTTGTTGTAGGCTTATATAATTGAACTGTTGTTTCTGTCCAGAAATCTTCTCACTTCTTAATGCATTCAGCAGCTTGAACTAAAACTGCTTCATTTACACTGAGTGTAAAATTCTAGTTGCATTTAAATGCGTGGGAAGGGGTTCCTCCCGTAGTTGAAGGCACATTGCTGGCAATGTATCCAGGCTCGTTTTCTACTGCATACAGCCCAGACGCAATTCAAATTCAGGACGTAAAAATACTAGTCTTAGTTCAAGATTCCCAGTCAAGACTATACCTGGTACTAAAAAAAAAAAAAAAAAAAAAAAAAAAAAGCCAACCCAAACTATTTTATGGAAATAGATTTTGCAGTCTTACCTTTTAACAATTTATGTGTAACACATATTATACAAAATATGAAATGTGTGTTGAGTTGTATTTAAACAGTAGGTCTCCGATCGCAGTGTAACTGTAAAACACGGATTCCTTGAGGGAGCCTGTATCTGAAAGGTGAATCACGAGAGAGCGTTAAGTAGTAAGTTCTTTGTTTCAGCTTGTGCTCGAACGGCGCTCTGTGATTGCTGCTAACCGTAACCCTGCGCACGCACCGAGCAAAAGCGGGGCGCGCACCAGCGACTCCTCACGCGGAGCCCCCGGGTCAGGCGCTCTGCGGGACACGGGGCGGGACACGGGGCGGGACACGGGGCGGGACACGGGGCGGGACACGGGGCGGGACACGGGGCGGGACACGGGGCGGGACACGGGGCGGGACACGGGGCGGGACACGGGGCGGGACACGGGGCGAGACACGGGGCCGGACACGGGGCGGGGGGGGGGAGACACGGGGCGGGACACGGGGGGAGACACGGGGCCGGACACGGGGCCGGACACGCGGCCGACACCGCAGCCGCTCCCGCCGCTCGGTGGGGGCGCCCCCCGCGCAGAAGGCCAACTATGGCCGCGCGCGGGGCTCGCGCGCTGCCGGGCCAATCAGGCAGAGCGCCGCGGCCGCGCGCGCTGTCCCGTGACCGCGCGCCCCCGCAGCCGGGGCGGGCCGGCCCCGCGCCAGAGCCACAGGCGGCGAGCGGCGCGGGCGGGATGTGGCGGAGCGGGATGTGGCGGAGCGGGATGTGGCGCAGCGGGATGTGGCGGAGCGGGATGTGGCGGAGCGGGATGTGGCGCAGCGGGATGTGGCGGAGCGGCGCGGCGCTGGGCAGGGCGCTGGCCCGAGGGGCCGCCGCCAGGTACGCGGGGCGAGGCGCGGTGACCGCGAGCGTGACAGAGACGGGCCGGTTTCCTGGCTAGAAACTCGCCTCTTCTTTGCCCAAGCCAGTGGTAGAGTTGTGATCTGTCAAAAGAATTAAAAACTGAGGAAGCGCCCTCAGTTTTCATTACATTTTCCCTTCATGTAATGCAACACGTTCCTTCTCACCTGAGCATTTGTAAGGCTGGCTGCAACAGCTTGAGAAAAATAATATGCTTTGGGGAAGAGTTAACCTTAGAACTGAAAAAAAAAAGAGCAAGCAGATGAGAGAGAGAGCGATTTGAAAATCAGTATAAAAGAAAAGGTTCACCTGTTACCACTGTTAGGGCAGTGCTGCTGTGTTTCTTTACCAAACTCTTTCGTCCTCGTAAAAACTGTCAAAAAGTGGAATAGAGATTAGTTCATGATGTCAAATTTCATGCAGTCATTTGACAAAACTGTTAACTGTGCAGTGGTATAACGTAACATTGGACCACGTTTTTTACTATATATCCTTTGTGGGATAATCTTAGGGTTCTGTTTGCAATATTAAATTCATTCAGTCCTGGTAAATAAAATTGATGTTTTCAAGAGCAGTTTATTAGAGTCTCCGGGGCAAAATCAATTGTGGGAAGGTGTTTGGTATAATGAAACCCATTAAGTAACTGCTTGCAAACTAAGTTTAAAAATGTTTCTCATGGAAGCTGCAAGGATCTTAGCAGCTATTTTTAGGCAAGCACAAGCTGGATCAAACCCAGTGCTGTGTTACTTGTAAGCCTTGGAGCTGGGGATGCTTCACTCCTGCAGCTGTCCCCGAAGTGCACTCTGTACCTGCTGCCAGCCCAGCAGAACCTCACTGTGCTCAGTAGCAAGCTTCAAGGGCTCAGGTGGTAAATTAGTCTCGTGTGCTTAATCAGACTGAATGCTAATGAGGACACTTGATGGTACACTCATTTTTTTGGGATACGAACAGCTGTTGGAAAAGAATTTGAATGGGATCAACTCACAGACCATAAAATCAGATATCACTAACCTGATGAAAGTGTCAGTTGGGGTACAATAAATATAATTGCCCTGGCATGCTCCTGGCACTAATTTCAGTCTTTACACTGAGGAGTTAAGAGAGACGTTTTTTCAAAAATGGTAATCTTCAGGCTTAGAAAATTCTGCTGTTATTTAAAAAAAAAAATCACTGAATATAGATCACTTACACGTGCATGTCATACACCAGAAATGCTTCCTTTTCAGGTCATGGGAGTTGGCTGGTACTGTGACCCGTCCTCAAGTGCTTAGGGAGAAAGCAGTGAGTGGCAGGAGTGAGTGGAGATGGTTCTGTCACTGGCAGAGGATAAGTACAGAGGTGGCAGGTGTGTCTGAATTCTAGCATGGACTTGGCTTTTCTTCAGTGGCCCAGGTCAGGTTCACAAAAATGTCCGACAGTCCATGGAAACCAAGGGATTTCATAAAGAGATCTGCTTTCCTGAACTGGGACCTAGCCCAGCACATTCTCACAGCATCTGTTCTTCAGATAAAATTGGGAGTATCACCATACTTGTTAGCATTATAACCTCTTAACCTTGCCTTCCTCGAATGGCACTGCATTTGTGAAAAGGACAATGTCTTTCAGCAGCTGAGAGTTTATTTGTTGGGATTGTTTTTCAGTCTTGTGGCTGAAACAGGTTTAGATAAAACTGCATGAAACAATACTGGCACAGCATTACAGTAAAAAACAAACCGAGAGACAAACCCTGGTGACTGGTTTGGACTGTGTCCTGTACATAGCCCCAGATAAAGGAATTTAAGTCAGCTGTGCAGAATGAGATCCAAACATTTGAACACCTTCTGTGAATCTGGTTGAGGCAGCTACAATGTTACTGGCACCCTTCCAGCATTCCTGTCAAAGCTTTTCCTTAACAGTCTTGAACAGTCTGTCTGGAAAAAACCAGATTTTGTCCACATCCCTTGAGATACTGTTACAAATATTTGCAGGGATGTCTAAAGGCTTTTAAAGTGGACTTATACTTTCTACATTTTGACACAATACTTCTGTCCCATCTTAGTTTCTTTTCAACTGCAATGATTACAATGTGTTGTCAGTCATCATGCTTCATATCCCAGTTCCACAGTTGTTTTTTAAAAAGTCTGTACAGATTGTTTCTAACCAGTTGCTAATGATGATTATTTTCCTCTAAACTCAATATCAATTTATTCTTTACCTGTCTCCTAATACAGTGACCATATGAGCTGATGTACTCAGTCATGGGTAACTACTGTATTTCTTCAGAATTCTAAATTACGTTGATTTTTAAAGAACATATTGTTAATTTTAATGAATTCAATTTAATTCAAAATTGGTAACTAATTTGCTGACTGATTTGGTGCTTGGTAAACAAAGAAAAAAGGCATCTACCTGTTCATTTTGTTTAAAAAAAACAACAAAACCAACCAACCAAACTCCAAAGAAGCCTAGTTCTAAGTAGAAGAGATTGGCTCCATTTTTACCCATGCGAATCCAGAAGTATACTCATGATTGTATAATTGGAGGAAGATCAGTAAAAGACCTGGGTTACTCTTTAGCTTATGTTTGTAGAGCCACTGAAGGCAAATGGTGGCATTTTTACTTTCCTGGTGCCAAAATACAGAGCTTTTGAGGCAGCATTTTGCATTTTGACTGACTTGATCTGAGCAAAATCAATAATTTAGCAGAGCTGTTAAACACAATGAATATTTGTTAGATTTTAGTATAGATGTTCACAGAGAACCCTGAGGCCCAATCTTAAAATTGCTAGTACTTTGAAAGGTAATTTGGTAAGTTTTACTTATAAAAACACTGTGTCCAAGGTTCTGGTGATATTTTCTGAAGGAAGTGTTGAAAGCTGGGTAAACAAAGCACCTTCTGAAAGGACTTTCAAAATGAAATTGTCCTTTTAAGAGAAGAGTGGCAGCAGAGGGATTATAGCAGAGTTCAGCTTTCTGTCTCCAAGTGAAACCTTCTCTACTTTGTGTATTCCAAAAGGGTAAAGTATTGCAAACTATGCCTTGATGTTGCTATTAATAAAGCCTGTTCTGCAAAGTAAGTGCATGTGAGACTTGAACGTGAACTCAAGCTGCCATGAAGCCAGTGGTTAATGAGGCCCTTTGTAGTTCATGCTGCCAGTTACTTTTGTCATGACTGGGGGCTGTTTTTAGTTTCTCTGAAGTGAAAAAAAAAGGTGCCCCTTGTGTTTTTGGCAGTTTGTGTATTGTTACGAGCCTTCATTTTTCCATCTGGCTGATGTTTTCTGTAATGTTTTACAAGAGACTGTCTTACCTGAATGCACTGTTATTTATTTTGCTGATATGAAGCACATCTAAAAGCATTTCCCCTGTTTCAGGCACTTGGTTTCTTGTGGTATTCTGATGACCAGAACCTCTCCTTTGCAAGTACCTGTAATGAGCCATACTTTTTCAAGAAATTTCTTCAATGTTGCTGCACCACTAATAAATAAAAGAAAAGAATATTCTGAAAGAAGAATTATAGGGTTGGTATAAAACTGTGGAAAGAGACTTTAAATGCTTATTGATTTTGTATTTACTGTACTTAATCCAAAACACTAGTAGTTCAAAAGATTGAGTATCCCTGAAGACCCATGTTGCTGTGACTTTGCCCAGCTGGAGCTTAGAAAGGAGTTTGTAGAGATCAGGTTCACCAGTCTGAAACTGAGTATAAAAAGAGTTCCTACCCAAAGCCCTTGGCCCATAGCAACAAACAGCAGAAATAACTGTTCTATTCCATAATGAAACAAAACCAACCTTGAAATGGAGTAATACACTATAATTTCACCTAGTAAAATATGAATAAACCAACAGGTGTGAAAACTCTGTTCCATTCTCTCCCAAATACATGCTAATGTTTGCACTTACATTATGTTATACTTATCAAGATTTTCTTCTTTCTTTTAAGGAAGGAGTGGAATCAGTTATGTGATGAAGAAACTTAGATACAGAAAAAGATTTTGAAAACTTTTTTGCCTTAGAGCTAGTGGGAAAATCCCAGTTCATTTAGTGATACTGGGTTCTGCCCCCAGTCTCTGGTCCACAACAGTATGAACTGTTTATTAGCATATTTTTTGACTATACTTAACATTCCTTTTTGTGATACTTCTTGAACTGTAACAGATCTTGCCTAGTCACTTAAAAAGGGCCTTTGTCCAATAGCCCTCACTGCTGAGTACTGTTGAACATATGCTTCATTTTAAAGGAAATTAAGCACATGCTTAATCCCATCTGTTTCAGAGTCAGAATGAAACATTAAAAACCACAGCTATCTAATACTTTGCCACGTTACAGCAGAATCAACTAAAATGTTGCCTTAATATTGTTTCATCTGATTTCAAGATCCTGCTTGAGCAGGGGTGTTGGACAAGATGAGGTCCAGAGGTCCCTTCCAACCTCAACCATTCTGTGATGCTGGAAGGTTTTTCCATTGCATCTGGTTTTTAATTAACTTTTTTAACTTGGCCTAAATTACGGAAGGTAGTGCTCCTCTGTTTAAACCTTATGAAATATAGTACTTGAGTTTTGGTACACCTTGTCTTGGGAGCCATGAAGTGTGGATTTTTATTTTTTTTGTGTGGAATGTCCACGATCTGCTTAAGTGAAGACACAGCTTGCTGCAAAAAAAAATGTTTCCATTTGAAATGTATGCATATTTACCTGATATTGCAGAAAGTAGCAGGCACTAGGTTCATTGTTCACTAATGGTACTGCTGGATGGTATGGGATATTTTGCTTCTTTATGCAAAAGCAATTACCAGCAATTACTTTTCTTTCCTCTTAATTATCAAAGCTGCATTTTCAATTTCCAAAATCAGGGGCAGTGACTGTGTCCACCTTTGAACTGTCTATGCCATGTACACCATCTTTGAAACTTTTTAAATACTGAATTTGAAGTTAAAATACTTTGTAACTGTAATGTACGTGTGTCTGTTTCCAGGTATTCCATGCAGGAAATGTATGAAGTTGTTGCCGTTGTGGAGAATTACAAACTCTTTGTTCCCTGGTGTAAAAAGTCAGACATACTCTCGAAGCGCTCTGGGTACTGCAAAGCACAGCTAGAAATAGGATTCCCTCCTGTAGTAGAGAGATACACATCAATTGTAACCCTAGTGAGACCACATTTAGTTAAGGTAATTGCATTTTTTTTTGTTCCTAACCATAATTTTCCTTAACTTTTGTTTGTTGAAATTTGAATATTCTGGGAACATCTTGCTTCAAAACAAAATCGATGCTGGAAGTTCTTTGTGTGGCTCAAAACTTGTGTTGCATTTCTTTAAAGACTTTAGATAAACTGGGGAGAATTTGAATGTGTTTTAAAATATAACCTGCCACGTGAGGGAGGAAAGGGAATTGCTTTTTAATTTGCCTTTGCTGGAGAAGCTGGCAGCTATTAAATGAAGATATAACTTTTTTTGCTTTTTTTAAAATAATTTTGTCCAAGCCTCTCTAAATGCAAAATTAGTACTCAGTTAAAAGTTATCTGACAACTCTAGCTTCTGATGCCTTAACAAAGTTGCTATCTGTCATTACTTTTCTTCTCAAAATTTTAACTAGTTAATATGAAAAGCCTTAAGTGTAGGATGTGCTGAAGAGATTGTTATTCAGTATATTGATGAGAAGACAGAAGTGTGGATTAAAAGTCAATTTTTTTACAATTAATTTGTTCAGAAGAGAAGCAGTTGTATTTCTCCTTTCAGCTTTTCAAGAGCCATAATTAAGAGAAAAGTAGAAAAGTGTCAAGGAAGACATTTTAAATGATGCCTTATTTGTTTGCCTTATATGTTCAAATCTGTTTTAGTAAAGAATGGCTCAGGACAGATTCCTTATAGCAAAACTGCCTCTCCCCTGGCAGATCCTGATTGGTTTGGAATAATTACTGGAAATTATAGCAGTTGATTGCTGTTCAATATAATTGTTTGAAAATTCTATTTCACTGTTCTTTTCTAGGCTTCCTAATAAGAGACACTTAACAGAAAATGAGTTTCTGAAGTACAGGGGAGATGTAAATTGGAAAAGGGATATGCAAAGTGCCTTTATTCAATATCCTTATTGATTCTGGAAAGAAAAAAGATTTTTCTCCCTTTATTAAAAAAAGGCGAGCAGCTATAATGGAAAATCTGTGCTTTACATGCTGAGAGCTTTCCTTTTCTACTGTTCCCTGACAAGACAGGTCTTTTTCTTTCATATAGTTATCAGATTGGCTTACCACCTCTTTTTCCCACTTAATTCACTCAAAATAAGCATTCTTGTCTCAGAAAAAAACCCTACAAAAGTGGTGAGGAAAACCATTTCTTCAGATTTCCTCCCCCGAGACTCATTAGCCTTTTCATTGCTGCAGTTACTTTTCCTAGAGGTTTACATTATGTCCACAGAACTGCAGGAACATTTCTAGCTTGGACTATTTCACTCTCCTCTCGAGTAACTCCAGGCAAAGGCACCTTGCACAGTGGTCAGGCACAAAATGGGAATGGGTTTGTTGCTTAAAATTTTTCCTTTGTCTGGGGCTTAAACAATGGAAAAATCAGATTGTTAACAGCAGTTTTTGCTGAGGGGGAAAGCATGGAGTGAGTTTGCTGCTTTTAAGACTGGGAGGAAGGGGGACACAGCGGCAGTTTTCCTATTTTTCCTGCCATTTTGACAGCAGTAGGAAAGAGCAGGCCCAGCTCTTTGTGTTTAATCTTCCTTCTACTCTTTCCCTTTCTGATGTAGAAGTAGCAAGGCCATGCATTTTCTCATTCCTGGAAAGAAAAACGTAGGTGTTTTTGTGCTGGTGATTAGTCTTTGAGATGAGTCACCTTACCACAGCTTTCCAGCCCAAGCAACACCTATTCCCTGGGGGCACTCTGTTGGAGCAGAGCTGCTTGGGGTAACAATAAGAACTTGTAAAAAAAAAAGAACAGTTACAGAAATGTTCTCTACAAATTCCAAGCCAGCTGAGGTTGTGTATTTGCATGTTCTATGCATCATGCCACAGATCTGTTCTGTGACACTCAACACACAAATGTTTCCTCTCCCTTGAAAGGACTTCAGTTATTTTGCCATAATTGACACTGTGCATACAGGAGCTCACGCTGCCTGTGCTGTAAGAACAGCTTTAACTATGCCATGACCATCACTATTTAGCAAAATGCAAACACAAGTTCAGTAATACCTGTTTGTCACATTTGTAAAAGCCTAATTGTAGCTTGATTTTTTTAAATTTTATTTTAGGCATCATGCACAGATGGAAAACTCTTTAATCACTTGGAAACAGTGTGGCGTTTGAGCCCAGGTATCCCTGGTTATCCAAGGACGTGTACATTGGATTTTTCAGTAAGTATGGTAATTAAAACTACCACGTGCTAGGAGCAGCTCATAGAAACACTTATCTTCAACTGAGGAGGCTTTTTAAAATGCCTGTACTATTTCTTTAAGCACATATACACAGAAAACAAGTTAGCTTTAGTTAATTCTGTCCAAAAAATATTTTGCAAACTTTACTGCTGGAAACCACTTTGGTGTCCTTTAGAGACAGCAACCTTCTGTGAGGTGCCCAGGTATCACGAAACAGTCTAGGACAGGCACCTCTCACCCTACAGTTCTAAACACACTGAAGTTTTTTGACAGTCAATACAGGAGAAATGCTAAATATGCTTTGCTATTTCCTTTAATTACTCTACAACCTAAATGTTCTTGGTACCAGCAAATTGATGTTCTGCCATCTGTCCTGTTTGGGGGGCAGTTTGGTCAGTTTAATTTCATGTCTTCCAATTTTATTCGTTCATGTATTTTAAACCTTACTCCTTCTTTCTTTAATAGAATTGTAATAGATTTTTCTGTCTCTCTATTCCATGATGGGATACCACTGCAGCCCAAAACTATTGCTCTTTAAATCCAGTACCTGATTTAGCCTGATCTCACTCCCAGACAGGTTGTTTTCCATTCGAGTTACTGCTTTTCCATGTTGTGTGTTTTGTCTGCCATCACATTTTTTTTCTTGCGTTTTACAACAAAGTGTAGGTGTTGCATTGAGCTGGGGGTTGTAACAGGCTGCAAAGGTACACAGAGATGGGCTAATCCTGCTGCCATCTACTGGAATACTCTACTTGGAAAATTATCCTCAGTAAATAAAAGAAAGCTTGTGGAGTATTTTTAAAGTAGCACATTAACCTCCTTGGGTTATTAACTTCCAGCTTATTGCTGTATTGCACTTCATCCAGTTCAACAGTAAAAATTAATCTACAGGCACTCAAAGAACCACATTTTTAAATTGTTTGCATGTTATTTGTATTTCGTTAGGCAAGTAAGTGTCAGGTCTTTCTACTAATATATAAGCTGTCTTTTAACCCAAGCCATAAATCAGTTAAAAAACTTGAATTAAAGAACTATTTAAACCCTACAATCTAAGTACAAGCTCGGTGAGAAAACAACACCACACCTCCCCAAACTAAAGCCACATTTTGACATTTCAGGTCAAGAACTTCAGTTAAAGGGAATCAAAACTGAACTGGATATGGACATTTTCATTTTCTTGGGGGAACAGTACCAACACATCTTACTGCTTACCCTGTTGTGAGGCAGCAGAAGCCAGTGCAGTCAGCTGAGCTTAACCCCTGCCAGTGACTGCCCTGCTGGCAGGCACATGCAGGCAAGGATGATAAGAATTTCACAACAAACTCCTCAAAACAGGCCCTGCAATTACAGATACTCAAGAGAAAACTTTGATTTCAAGAATGCTTGTTTGCTTTAGAAAATGTTATTTGAGTCTCAGGCTATGCTGGTTCCCACAAGCTGCTGTATCCTGTTGTGCCAGCCTGATTCCAGGAGACATCCACAAACAGCAGGGAACTTTCCTAGTTTGGTTTCAGCTCTGAAATGATTTGGTTCATTGACTGAAGCACACCACCATTTTTACCACCTGCAACCTTCATTAATGTATACCATACCTCAAGATTTACATAATTGCTGAGCAGGATGCCACACTCATTATCCCCGCTCTGCAGAACCCTGCATGCCCTAAATGACAGCTCTCAGACTTGCAAGAGGCACGTTAATTTTACTGATGCTTGAGGTCAAGCAAATGTAAATGAAGCTACACTTGGCTTATGGGCCAAGCTGTTTAATTACTCCTGTGCTACTGCTTTGCAGTTAACATGCATTGCTCATAAAGAATTGAGGAGAAGCTGTATTTGCTCCTTGTGGCATCAAATATACTGATTTCTCTGGAATGACAAAAATTACTTAAATCCCAATCCATTTCATTGATTGCCCCTGTCAGGTTAGGAGTGGGAGCTGTTCAGGTGGGAGATCTGACACACAAAGCAAATTTGTAGTTTTAGTCATTACGCTGCTTGTTTGAACCTACCATAACTACTGCCAGTAATAAGGAAAGACTGATTTAAAATATTGGCATTTAATAGGTAACTATTTCAAGCCGCTTTTAAGTTTCTTGGGCATGCTCCAGCTTACCTGTTAGTCTGCTGTCTTGGCATGCAGGACTTTCTTCAGACAACTTTTGTCCCCCAAAGTGAATTCTGTGCACAAAATAACAGCGTTTGTCAGTAGTTTTTCATTATCCCAAGCCTGTTTTGTCATGCATCATTTATTAAAGACAGTTTAGGCAAATGTAAATGACTACTTCAGAGAACTGAATGAAAGGATTCTTCTGATGGAAAAGCCCAGGGGTACAGTCCTCAGACCAAGGAATATGGATTTTCTTCTCAGCCACATTCAGCTATTCCTCGGTTTTAACTGTTCTCCTACAACTTACCTGCAGCCTTCACTGGACATTCTTTAATAGAGTTGTCTATTTGTAACAGCATTTTACAACTGAATATATATAGGAAAAATAATTATATTTTATGTCCTTAAACAGATTTCTTTTGAATTTCGTTCACTTCTACACTCAAAACTTGCTACACTATTTTTTGATGAAGTTGTAAAGCAGATGGTTGCTGCCTTTGAAAGAAGAGCATCCAAACTCCACGGCCCAGAAACCAGCATCCCTCGGGAGCTGATGCTGCACGAAGTTCATCAGACGTAAGGGGGAACTGTAACAACCTCAGCTATAAACTTGTTTGTACAAAGTGCCGTGCTCCGCCTTTGGGGCATCTATTTCTTATCTGAGCTGTGGGTGTGATCGTACACTGCACCAAACACACGTGCTCAGCCAGACCTATAGAGAATGTTCCAAAGCTGCAATCGAGTGCAGCTTAAAGCCTTATCAGTAACAGACACCTGGGAGCTCCTGGAAGCCAGGCTATCTCAGGCTGCCGTTTAATGCCAAACGGCTCCTGCAATCATGGCCCAAGCTCTGCCTTAGCCAAGCTCATGGGGGTTTTCAGCACTGTAACACATTAACTCAACTTTGTGGGAATGTAACTGCACAGCATCAACTCAGCCAGCTCTGGCTAAGCAGAGACCAACTGACGCACTGGCTTCCCAGAGAATGGCACAGTTTGGCAACCATTGAGGAGTAGCTCTTTTAATTCAAATGAATGGCAAAGGTAAGTCAGGAGTCTCCAGCTGCTCCTGGAGCGACCAGCAACGGCTCTAGAACTCCTCCCATTTTCAGGGATGAAACACAAGGGGTATGCATAAGGAGTACTGTGATTTGAGTGCAGCAGTCTCAGCCATAGCCAGTGCCTCCCAGTGGACCTGTCTGGAATGTGTGGTACATTTGGCAGCCTGAACTTGCCTCTTGCCACTGCTCCCGTTACACACTGCACTTTAATTACTTCCACCTCATCTAATGCAAACAGTACACTTTAAAACAAGTGTTACCTCTTTGAGAACCAGGTACTAGTGCTGTCCTCCCTGGAAGCAGGGAACAAGAGGCCTTGCACTTCCTGCAGACAAGCACAGCCAAGGCCCGCTGTCCTTATAAATCATACAAGAGAGCACTAAACCTTATTCTTTGAGGTTTTTCAGTACCATACGCCCACTGTGATAATGCCCATCTTGATTAAATACACATTCAGTACTTCTGTTTTGGAAATATTCTCCTCCCAGTCTCTGCAGAAACCAAGTGAATAGGTTTGAGCAGATTCTAAATCCTTACATAATGCAAGGCAGCATAACCATATTTCCTTACTGAAATTTGGTGAAGCTTCAGGGGAGGTGCCAAAGCTGGTCCTTCCTCTGCAGTGTATGTAATCCATATGGTTACTACAGAACAGCATATTAATATAGAAAGGTATGTATCAGAATAAAGACAGCCCTGAAACAGTTTCAAACCATTTTACTTAGAATGTCACACATCCCATCTGTGGAAGGATAGTTATTAAGGGCAGGAAGCTGGGGAAAGCAACAGCTGGATTAAGGTCATTTTTACAGAACTGAGAAGTTGTAAAGCAGTTTTGATTGTTGAGGCAATCAGAGATAAACATACACAAGTTTGGGAACACCATTAGTCAGCAGGTGGGAAAGCAGAAAAGACTCTACACAATGTTATTGGCTGTATCAGGTCAAAGAACACGGGAAGGGGCATAGCAACACTTCTATTGCAAAGTAACTAAATGCTGCACCCCTTACCAAAAAGGAGCAAGGAAAGAATGGAAGGCTCAAGGTGAGGAGGTAACCACATACTACACCTGAGCAAAGGAACTATTTAAAAACCCCAGAACCCTTTCTTAGCAAAGACTTACCTGTGTGATACCCTCAGGGCACTTCTCTTCCCCCGGGACTGTGAAAGGTACACTGGGCCTGTTCCAGCACGTGATACAACCAGGTAAGAAAGGGCAAAATAAAGTCAGTGCACGTGCCTTGTTTTCAGAGCATTGTTTAATATTTCAAAGAACTGTAGTGCAGTTCAGCTTAGAGATTTCTTACCAAAATTAAAGCACTTGCATTTCTGAGAAACATTCTAGACAAAGGAATGTTTCTCGGAGTGAAATGCCCTGTCATTTTTTCAAGCGTAAGTGTCAATTTCTACTAAATCTTAGAAGCAGCAGCAGGCTGTCCAGGCTCTCCCATAACTATGGCTTTGTGTGCAGATGAAGAAGGTGATACATTTTGTAACTTTTGAGCAGTTTATTACATAAAGGTCACATAACTCTATTTGCCTACTTTGTACACAATTGTCTAGTCTCACGCACAGTGGCTTCCAAGTTCTTCCTAGTACTGGCAAGCACCAAGAAATTCTGAAATAGAATATCAAGTGCCTTAATTTAAGTTCAAATCAGGACCTTGGTAGATGGATCTTGCACCCAGTTATCAGGAATGTACAAATGTCTTTATTCAAAAAATACAAAATAAATTATCTGTAGGCATGGACAATGACTGTAAACAATTACATGTGTGTTAAATGAAATCCGGTAACTGATGGTTACAGTGATTCTTTTCAACACCAGCCTCACTTCAGTCACTATCCATCCTCTCACACTGATAGCTCAAGTTTTTGAAGTCAGAACTGTTCAGTCTTCAACAGCACAGCTCATGATGCATCCCTATCCCAGGAATTAGAACATGCCACCTCCCATTCCTCCGCCCATCCCACCCATTCCTCCCATTGCCGGCTCCTTTTCTTCTTTAGGAACTTCAGTCACCACTGCTTCTGCTGTTGACAGGAGAGACGCAACACCTGCGGCGTCCATCAGAGCAGTTCTCACAACCTAAAAATAGCCAAGAAACAACTTAAAATCTGCTGACCATCACAGGAGGTGGGAGGAAGCAAAGCTGAGAATTAAGACCTTTAGGTTACCTTCGTTGGGTCTATGATTCCTTTTTCTACCATATTTACAAAGTCCCCAAGCATTGCATCGTAGCCAACTTCTGATGGGCTCTGCAGGATTTTTTCAACTATCAATGATCCTTCGACACCGGCATTCTTTGCAATAGTCATTGCTGGGATTCTCAGTGTTCTCTTGATTATTTCAATGCCTGCAAGAAACAGGATGGTTGGAGCTCCGTGTGCATACACTGCTCCCACTGCCAAGGAATGCCCTTTGTGCTGGAGATCAATACAGAGCAAGAGCATAAGCTATTTTTATCAGTTCCAGGAGGAAAGGGTCTCTGCTACTTGACACTCGCCAACAAATGAAATCTCTGCAGGATATTCATGCACATTTTAGTTTTACTTCCACAGAAAGTAGTAAGCAGTATTATTACTCTTTATGTGTAACATGACACAGAACCTTCTTCCATCTGATTTTCCACACAGTCTCTTGAGGATTATTGGATTGTGTCTGTCTGCAACAACTTTAACAGCCAGCTCCCAACTCTTAAGCATTCGCCAGTCTTTGCTGGGATACTGCTGCTTTACCGCTGCTGGGTCTTTCACAGTCCAGTCAGTGATGCAGTGAAAAAGCTCCTTCCCACCCAAAAGCAGAGACCACCACACAAAAGAAATGGGAGGTTCCTGAGATCAAGTAACTAAAAACGCACTGAAAGCCACCTGCATGTCATCTGATAAAGCCTTGGGACATGAGGAAGTCTGCTTTTACCACTTCAACACACATCTTCAAGTCATCTGCTTACCAATTTTCTGATCCTCGTTGGCTGGAGTTAAGGCATCCAAGGCCGGGATGCAGCGCAGCAGTGCACAGCCACCACCTGGGACGATGCCTTCTTCCACGGCCGCACGGGTGGCGTTCAGGGCGTCGGTGACCCGGTCCTTCTTCTCGTTCACTTCAACGTCGCTCGTGCCACCCACCTGCGAGCAGCAAGACACACATCAAGGCCCGCACCAGGAGCCCAGGTGGGACAGCACTGCTGCCACCAAATTAAGTAGCCAATGCCTAAGAAGTGCCAGAAAGCCAACCCACCCTCTCCCATACTGGCAGTCTTCTTCTGTACCTCAGCACTCAAGAAGCCTAAGCCCAGCTTTAGCTCATCAAGTTCTTAATACCTTCAATACTGCTACTCCATCAGAGAGTTTGGCCAACCGCTCATTCAGTTTCTCTTTTTCATATTCACTGGTGGTAACCTCTAGCTGTTCGATTATTTCTTGAATGCGTTTTTCAATCTGAGCCTTTTCACCCTTCCCCTTAAGGAGCATGGTGTCATCTTTTGTCACAATGACCTCTCCAACTTTACCAAAGTCATGAGGCTGAATATCTTCCACATTTAGGTTCAAACCCTCTTCTCCAAACACCTGAAAGAAATTATGTGAAAAGTTGGAATTCACAGGTTTCCCATACATCAGTTTTTTTATCTACCGGCACACGAACACATACAGCAGGCTAATGGTGCAAAATAACCACCTTACTGCAGTTCCACCCTCTGGGTGAAGAATGTCTTCCTGATACCCAACCTAAACCTCCCCTGACAGTTTCATGGTGTTTCCTTGGGTCCTGTCACAGTCATCTCCTTGTATTTTTGAGAAGTTACAGATACTGACACTTCACTGACTTTAGAACAGTTTGCTGGTTTGTTACTTTGTGCTGCCCTTAGCTTAAACATGAAGTTTTACTTCAACAGCCTCCTCTGGGTCCCAATATCATGCTATGATTTTGAAGTGCATATTAAAAAAGGGCAGCATAAAGGGACATCAATCAGTGCATTAATTATATGCAAAGTTTAGTACTAAGAAAACTCATTCAGTCCATTCCAAACATTTTAAATAATTATATTTGACACATCTGGGTCCAGACAATTGTGAAACAATCAGTTTTATAAAGGCAGCAATTGCCTTGGAGTTCCTCCTTCCCCTTAACCTAAATCCTGCAAGGAAATCACATGTGACTTCAGTCAGTTACAAGGACGTATCACTCATGGTTGGCCAGGACTGCATTACACAGCAATTATCAGTGTCTGCATTTTAAAAAAACAGGAAGACTCAAACATCAGTTACTGTTGCATTTTTGACAGAACAGAGCACAGCCTGCAATCCAGCAAATACAAGCCAGGAACCTAAAAATGCACATTATTTTCCTCCTTAAAAAGCATTAACATTCCTTGGACCAAAAAGCCACTTAAAACATAGTAACTTACAGCACCACCAGTAGCAATTGCCATGTCCTTAAGTTGGTTTTTCCTGTTGTCACCAAAACCTGGGGCTTTTACAGCAACAACCTGAAGGCCAACCTTTAGTCTAAAGAGAAAAATTCAGAGAATGAGTCTAATTACTAAGCCAAATTATTTCAGTACAGCTCTAACAGGCAAGCAAACAGAGACCATCACGAACTGAGGTGGTTTTGCTCAAAAAGGTAGGTAGGACACAGCTGAGGTTCTGTCTGAGTTGATGCAAAGTATAGTGACATTAAAAGCTGCTGTTTCTTTGGCACAGATCGGAAACAAACAGCCTTACACCAAAGAAAAATCAAACGTGCTTTTGTATGTATTCCTTTAAAAGGACAGAAATAAAAAAAGCAGTATTTGTAGAAAAGAATGGATTTTAAGCCTCACCTGTTCAAGACTAGAGTGCTGAGGGCTTCTCCATCAACATCTTCAGCAATGATGACCAAAGGTTTGCGGTTGGCATTGGCAATTTCAAGAGCTGGAACTATGGACTGTACACTAGAAATTTTCTTTTCACTGATTAAAACATAAGCGTCCTGGAATTCACATTTCTGCCCTGCAGAAACAACATGCATTATCTGAACAATTCCATTACACAAGCATATCAAGCATTCTTTTAACTTAAGCAGCTGCTTTGGAGCAACGGTTGCACTTTTCAACTGCATTAAAAAGAGACAACTTGTTTTCTCCAAGACTCCACGCTCAATTCTACATTGTTCTGCTGTGTTGCAAGGCCAGCCTAATGTTCACATGAACACTGTCCACACTTAGCACAGAAAGAAAAAGAACCCCCAAAACTCCAAGCTTTTACCAAGTTCAAGTTTTCTGATGGGGAAGGACCCCCCCCCCACTCTATTTGCTGTGATACACAGCATAAGGGACTGTAAAGCCTTTAACAGGTGCCATTATTTGGAACTGACAAGAGCCACTGGGAGGTGTTTGACATGGCTTATTGTTAACTCACCTTTAGTTGTATTAATAAAATACGGAGAGATGTAGCCTCTGTCGAATTTCATACCCTCAATGATTTCCAATTCATCGTTTAGAGTTTTTCCATCCTGTTTAGATGCAAGAAAGTCTGCATTAAAAATTCCCCCATTTGCTACCAAAAGCACAAGTACAGTTTTACATATTAGCACAACAGACTGAAAGGCTCTGCATCCCACATCAGTTTCATGTGCTTCTTTTCGAAATAGAAGGAATGTAAGAGGGAACAGTGATCAAACTCTGATCTAAATGAGCTGGGGAGGAGTTATGGTGGGAATTACGGAATGTGAGCTGCAGCATCACATGTGGCAAAAGCCAGCCCTAACAGGAGAAGAGACAGTCGCTTGGCACTTTGAATGTCGGCCAGTTCTTACCTTGACAGTGATCACACCTTTTCGTCCAACTTTCTTCATTGCATCAGAGATTATATTGCCAATTTCCTGATCTCCATTTGCTGATATTGTGGCAACCTGAAAGAGTAAGACATTTAATCTCATTTCCCAACACAAGGCATTCCCTCACGATAAAAAAATCGGAATAACCACTTGCAATTCTCACATTTCTGACAAGGCAGGGCAGCCGACTGCAGCACACTCACAGCAGGAGCCAGGACTCTGTTAGAAGGGCTCAGGCTCTTGGGCAGCTGCAGCACAGGGCCGGATTCCCTGCACTGGGCTCACACCCAGGCCATCTCCAGGCACAGGGACAAATAACCCAAGAAGACCAACACACCTGAACCTCCCACAGCAGATCCTCCACACCCTCAGTACTCTGCCATCACCTCCTTCCACAACAGAGCTTTGCTCCCATCAATTCTTCCCAAGGACACAAATTTATGTTTTACGACCACATTTTAGAATGAAACTTGAAAGATTAAAAAATCTGCCCATTTCTGAACTAGCTTCTAGCAGTGCAACTGAAGACAAAATACTTCTGGTGTATAAAGAAAAATACCCAGTGTTAGATGTACACAACCTAACTCCATTAAACCTGACCTCACCAAACTTTTTCTGAATAACAGCTACCTAAACTGGAGTTACATTTTATTGTGGTTTTTTTAACCTGTGCAATTTCTTCTGGAGTTGTAACAGGTTTTGACAGCTTCTTCAGTTCAGCTATGATGGCATCCACTGCCAGCATCACCCCTAAAGATGAACAGAGCACTTGTGAGTGAACAAAACAAGGTACAGAGCACAGAAAACACAAACCAAGCACCCACCCACCACAACAAAAAGGTTTCCTTTCTAACAAAAGTCCACACTGCAAAAACTCATTGTTTGCACATTCAAAACCAAACAGTTCTTGTTCCATACTGTCATTTGGATATGTAGTGATAGGTTTTTATGAAATTGGTGTGAGATATTGCCATGATTGAAATTTGTCAGATTTGTTTATATGGCTATTATATTAATTAAATGCAGAAATGGCATTAACTGGAGTTCACTTACAACAAATTAAGTAAGTTAGCTGCATGGAAAACAGCAAAATGATTAGAAAAATTAATGATTGTTCAGAGTCCACAATGTAAGAAAAACAATTGTGTTCTCTAAACATTGCTTCAGGTAAACCTTTATGGTGGCTCTTCATATAGAAAACAACTCAAAGTTAGGATATAGAAATTGATAGACAATGATCAAATCTTAAAAACAACAGAAAAAAAAAAGTTACCCCTCCTGATTTCTACTGGATTAGCTCCTTTGCTGATCTTCTCAAAGCCTTCCTTGGCAATAGCTCGTGCAAGGACTGTTGCAGTGGTGGTACCATCTCCTGCTTCTTCGTTGGTATTATTGGCAACATCTTGAACTAACTTGGCTCCAATGTTTTTGTATTTGTCTTTCAAGTCAATTGCCTTTGCTACTGTCACACCATCTTTTGTCACTTTGGGACTTCCCCAGCTTTGTTCAATAATAACTGTTCTTCCCTAGGGGGACAAAGAACAAATTTTAAATCAAAGCCAACTCACAGCACATTACTCTCACGAGCTCAACTAAAAATGAAGATCCTTTTGAAGAGCCACAGCTGAACACCTTACACAGGGCTTTCAGCTGGGACTTCTCAAGCACACACATTATAACCAACCTTCTCCAAAACTGGAAAAATGGCTCAAAAGCTTTGTGCTTTCGCAGAATGAGGCTACATTCCTCAGCCATAATGCTTAATACCACAGTCTGCAACTAAGTCAGACTAGCCTTAGAGAGAAAATTGAAAAGATTCCCTCTAATGCTAGTACTTTACCCCAAAATTAAAGTAGAGCAACACAAAGAACTAAATTTCCAAAATTTCCATCAGATCACAATAAAAATTCTTTGTGATTGGAAAAAAAAGTAACACAAAGCTCAATTTGTTGCATGTGCTGGAAGAAAAAAAAAAGCAGACTTGCAAACCTCATTAGTGATTAGCAAAGAGAACTGAAAATACATCAAATTTGTGTTAATGTTTTATAATAATTTCTCAAACACTGCAAGTTACTGAGCTTTTCTCATCTTAGTTCGCACTTGGATCCAACTGAAAAGCTGGACTATTCTATTTGACAGACACAGCTAACATGGGAAACTGTGAACCATGCCTGGAACACAAGGTAAATGCACAAGAAGATTGTTGCTCATAGATGAATTCAATAGCCTGAATAGCTGCCCCAAACAATCACGTTCCCGTTTGAGCTGGAGGCAGCAGAAATGCATGGAGCCACCTCTGGTCTAATGCTGCCCTGAAACTCCTCTACTATCCTGACAGCTGGAGCTGCTGGAAGAGGGAAGGGAGAGCAACTACCCCACCTCAGCACCATCTCTCCCAGCTGGCCCTGCACAAGGCCCCTCACCTGGATCTGCCAGGTCCTGCTCAGAGCTGACCCCGCTGGCTCCCGCCAGAGCTCTCCCAGCCCAGGGTGTGATCACGTGCCAGGCGAGCCAGGCAAGGATTCCCATGCAGCACCCAGCACACTGTGCCCTGTGCCCCTCCCCTGCTCAGAGCCCACACACATCTGCCTCAGACTGAACCAGCTCTGGCTGCCTGCCAGGCACGAGGCCACGCTGCTCCTGAAGCACCACCACCCCAAGAACCACAAGGAAAGGTTAAGCTTCAGTTACTCAGGCTGAACCTGGGGAAGAGCTTACAGAAATCTACCTCTGTGCCACGGACCAGTTATTCCAAAATAATGCATTCCCTACTACTATCTTATTTCACCTGTACTTCTAAATATAGAACGATTCAAGAATAAGAAAACTCCTCTCTGGAGGAACATGGTACCAGTACGTTCTTTGTATAGTGTCTCCTAGTTTGCTTAATTTTGGTTTGTATTTCGATATGGTTTTATTCCAAACGTTTGGTTTGCGGCTCTGAGAAGAGGGGTGCAACAAAATCTTCCTATAACAAATCAGAAGAAGGACTTGCTCTCAGCAAAAACATCTGTGTTCCTGAAGAAGGGAACACCACCAGTAACTGCACAGGAATTTGGAATGGTCATGCCTATTGAGAAGCTGAGCTCCACATAAACTAGTTCTGTTCAACGTGCTGGAGCACTACCAAAAGATTGTGCGAGACTGCAAACCGGGCTCCTTAACATGTAGAACAATGCCAAAGGGAAATTTGTTCACCAGAGTGATGTTTCTTAAAAATGCCAGAAGCAGAATCAGGCACTGCAGTACAACCCCTCCATTTTTACAAATACGTGGAGAACAGTATAACAAACAAAAATCCCCTAAGGTTACATGAAGTTGCATCAGCGACTGCCCTTTAGCCAGTGCATTAGAACCATGCTTAGGCATTCACAAAGTAGTCCAAAAAAACAGGAGTTAAATTAACTAACTACACTTAAACTTTGTTCCTTTATGGAAGTAGCCACAGCTTGCTGACATAATTGTTCCTTAACCTTCATCTGCTCAGCTTATGGCATTTTTGCCTTTGAATAAAACAGATAGAGCACTAAAAACGTGCAGGAAATACATAAATTAATGTTACAGATGCCAAGCAGCCCTCAGAAGTACAACCATGTACATACTATTACAGGGAACAGATATTCGTATCAGCCGCAAGAAAATCAGTGTCTCTTCCTCAAAAAGAGGAATCTCAATTCAAGCTCTACTGCACGTTGCATGACTATGCAGAATACCACAGCTGGTTTTCCAAGAGACATGGATCTCCCTTACAAGACAGAATATAGTGTAACACAAGTGAATCCCACTACCATGGAATTTTACTTAGGCTGGTAATATTTACCAGCCAATTGAAAACTCAACATTACACTTTGGATGTCTTTTACCTTGTTACTACGTTAAAAAAAAAAAAAAATTAACAAACAAAAAATCCCACCATAAGAAACCCACGCCAACCCACCCACATGCTAATTAACCTGCCCCATGACAGAGACAGTTACACTATCTACTACACTGTTACAGGTTATCAGCTGAGCTGGTAACACATTATGCACCTCTCCTTAACCTTCAAACGGTTCAAACAAATATACTGTACCTTTCACAGGGATCCAAGTAATTTTACTTTGTTACTGTGAAAAGCACATGCACTACTATCACGCTTCTGGTGACAAACATGAGACTTCAGCTGCTTGCAATAGCCTGTCCGTGCCCCTACCCCTTTGCGTTACAGTTCTGCAAACACAATCGTGCAGTTTCACCGAGAGAAACCCAACAACTGTTCTGTTATTTTCAGCCAGGTCTGTGCTAACATAAAAGGCCGTATCTTCCGTTACCTTTGGCCCCATGGTGACAGCTACAGCATCTGCTAAAAGATCTACTCCTTGCAGCATCAGAGCTCTCGCGTCTGCTCCGAACTTCACATCTTTTGCATAGGCTCGTGTTAGATGGGGGGCGAGTGCTCTGGACACTGGTCTTATCTGACGGAGTACTGTAGGTAAACGGAGCATGTCTAAAATATTAAAACAAACGCAGACAAAAAGAAAAGTATTATGGCTTTGCACAGCTACTTCTACAGGAAAAGGGGAGAAACAGATTCAGGAAGTAAAACAAGCATGATGAATCGTTAATTTTTCGACTGGCTGAAATCGAGATACACAAGGAACTCCAAGTACCGGGGCTGGGTATCTCCGAACCTCACGCCGAGATCCGCGCGGCAGCAGCTCCTCCCTGCGCGGCCTCCAGCAGCTCCGAGCTCCTCCCGCCGAGCCTTCCCCAGGAGCGGGGCAGGACACGGCGAGGGCACCGCGGAGCGCCCGGGGCTCCATGTGCTCAGCGCGGGGGCCGCGCCCGCCCGCGGCTGCAGCAGGGAGGCCGTGCCGAGACGAGCGCAGGCAAGGCTCCCGCATCCCCCTACACCATCAAGGGCAGAGAGGAGAGAGGCAGGGCCGTGGCCGCCACCCGGGCCCGCCGGGGCTCCCAAGCCGGGCCGGGCCCCGCGGCCACATGGCCGCTGCACCAGGACACGCGCAGCAAGGTCAGTGCCGCCCGCCCCTCGCCGCCACCCCCCCGCCAGGCCCGCCGCGCCGCCGCCACCCGCAGGAAGGCATGGGCCCCGCTCCCGCCACCCGGGCGCAACGCCTGCATCACGGCCGCCCCCCGCTCCCGCCGCTCGGGCCCAGCCGCTCCCGGCGCGGGGCCCTCGCGGTAACCGCGGCCGCCGGGGTAGGGCCGCCATACCCTCCCCAGGCCGGGAAGAGGGGCGCGGGTCCGGCGCCCTGGCCACATTCCCGCTCACCTGCGGCAGCGCGGGAGCAGCACCGCGGCTCTGCGGACTCGCGGGGCACGTCTGGCGCGGCGGCGGCGGGCGGCGCTCGGCACTCACCGCCTCGGCCCCGCCCCCGCGCCGCCGCCGGCCCATGTGCGGCTCCGGCCTCCCGGCCCCGGAACCAGCATGGCCTCCGCGCCCGCCCACAGCCCGCCTGCAGCACTGGGGCCGCCAGCCACAACTGCACATGCGCCGCGGGCTGCAGCATGAACCATTCATGTTCCGGGGCTCGCCAATTCCAGAACCTTCTGGAACGCTCATGCCCGCCGCGGGTCAGGGGTGAGCTGACCTCACTTCCGTGCGGGGCCTGGCCCGGGGTTCCGCGGGCGCTGTGCGGCGGGTTCGCGGTACCACCGGGACGTAGCCGCTCCCGGAACCGGGACGCAGCCGCAGCAGTCGAAAAAAACCGGCGGCGCTGAAGGCGCCCGGAGGCTGGGGAGGGGGTCAGGGCTGTTCCGCCCCGGGGCGGGGCGCCGGCCGCGCATGCGCACGCCGTGACCTTCCTCACGTGTGGGCTGGCGGCGGCGCGGTCACTCGGTGCGGGCGGCGCGGGAGCATCATGGTGAGTGCCGGGGCCGCCGCTGCGCCGTGTCCCCACCGCTCCAGCGGCCCCGTCCCGGGCTGCCCCGCCGAGCGTGCCCGGCGCCGCGGGGACGGACACGCCACAGGGCCAGGCGGCGCCCCTACTCGTTCCCCGGGCGGGTCGCTGCCGGGGCCCCCGAGCAGCCGCGGCTGTGCCGCCGCGCACGGGTGTGCCCAGTCCCTGCCGTGCCCGCGGGCAGCGCTGGGTCGCGGGAGGGACGGAGGGAAGGCGGAGGCGGGGGGCTGGCAGCGCCGCAAGGTCACGCAGTCCGTGGGGCAGAAGCGACTCTCCCACAGGCGCGGGGGCTGCGGGCCAGGACGTGACGGGAGGCTTGCGGGGGCTGCTTTTGGCTGCCCAGAAACTCGAGCTCAGGGTTCCCTCCCGCCGCAGTAACGGAACAGTCCCTTGGCAGCAGCAGGGCAGGGCCGCACAGGCCGCGGCGTTTCTCTGCGGAGATAGAAAAGAAACCTAGGCCGCGTTCTGGAGCGCTCCTTCTGTAAGTTTAGTAAAATTTTTTATAGAGAAGGAGAATTTGACTGAGTTGCCTTTGTTCTTGGAGTCATACTTGAGTCTTATGATAGTAATGCGCAGAATTAAAACTTAGTGTAAAATGTTCATGGTCATAAATCAGGCAGCTTTGTTTCTGATAAACGTAGAACAGCTCTTAAAAAAGAGGATCAGTGGTGTTATCTTCACAGAAATTAAACGGGCACAACTGGCAGCCTTTTCCCTTGGTTATCTTTCATCCCTGTGGTGCTGACAGCAGTCAGATGCAGCATCTTTCATGTGCTGCCTTCTGTTCGTGCTCTGCCTGTGACTTTGTTTTCTGCCACTTCTCAAGTGTGTGTGGATATTGATGAGTGCCAGCAAAGGGCATGCAGATGCCAGGCCCTTCTAGCTCTTTCGCTGAGTGGGGGCTCCTACCTGCCTAGTGGAGCACTGTCTCCACGTGACTTGGCAAGTTGTCATAGCTTTCCTTCTGAATCAAAGCAAGTTCCTTCTTCCTGACCCCTGCTTGCTGGGATAAATGCACGTGCTTGCATTTATCTGGGAATTAAACGGCTGATTCTGAAATGCAGACAAGTAGCAGTGAGTGGTTGCAAAAAAAACCCCAAACCTAAACCAAATGAGAGGGAAAAAACCCAACAGTTCAACAAAAACCCCTCACCTTGACTCTGCTTAAGCAGAGACAGATACCAAAGCAGTTGAGCCAGAAGGGTGCCTTCCTTCCTATTTTCAGGGGCTTGACCTAAACCTTCTCTTAAGGTCTGAATCTATTTGTAGAAGTCGGTATAATAACAGCACTGTGGCTCACCTATTTTTTTGTGAAAGGTTAAGGCTTGAAAACACCTGAAAAAGACTGACAATGGGGCACCTGGCTAGACTTGTGCTTCTTTAATGTAAACCTCTTCACAAGTACAAATGCAGCTGTCCCAAGGGGTCCTTAGTCATCATTAGATCTGGTTGTGAACTGAATAAATACAGTTCGTATAATCAATAATTATGCTCACCAAGCTATAGCAACTAAGGGTTTGGTGTTAAAAGCCTGGAGGCCTCTCCAGAGAGGAGTCTGCTCCATCTGTGGGTGGTTTATTCCCCAGCTGGAGTACATCTTCCTACTGCCGAACTGTCAGGATTGCCCAGCATCTGTGTGTGCCTTCAGGATTTTCTGATGCAATCAGAGGTGGTATTTGATTGCTACTATTAAATAAGTGCTTAGTAGTTTTCCTAAACTATTAATCTCTCTCAAAAGAGAAATCATTATGTGTTGGGGTTTTTTAAACTCTTTAATTGCAGTTTTGTTGTAATGGTTCTCTTGTTACAATGTACAATTACTTCCACAGGCAGGAAAAGCATTTAGGAAATTTATTCCCCTCTTTGATCGTGTACTGGTTGAGCGATGTGCAGCTGAGACAGTAACCAAAGGAGGAATCATGATACCAGAAAAATCCCAAGGGAAGGTACTACAAGCAACAGTAGTAGCAGTTGGATCTGGAGCCAGAGGAAAGGTAATTACCCTGAAGCATTACTTTGAGTAGAACTAGTAGTGGTGTGGTGGTAGCTGGGATATTGCCATAGGAGTGGGATGGTTACAGTGCAGATGTGGTTATAGTTCATAAAAATGGGTGTCTGTGATGGCTGAAAATGGAAGTGGAGATTCAAAAAGGAGGTGGGTCCTGAGATGAATTCCATCATTCCTTTCATCATTTGTAAAATGGAGTGGGGTTTCTTTTGTTTGCTGTTTGGTTTTTGTGGGGTTTGTCTGCTTGTTTAATGGTGGGGTTTTTTTGGGGGAGGTGTTGGTGTTGTTTGTTTATTTTAAATATGTAGACAGTGTTTTGTGTGATACATTGTTCCGTCACTTCTCAGCCAAAACCTTGAGGGACCAACAGACTTCTATGTTAAAATTATTACATGCCCAAATGTCTGTGACTTGTGAAAAGGGTGGAATCCCAGAATGTGGTATTGGCTATCCTGTCGTGTGCAAAATATCATTGTCCATAAGGATTAGGCTTGTTGGACTAAAGAAAGTCAGCAATCAAAAGAAGTAAGTGTTGAATAAGCGTTTGTAATTTTGCACATTGGATATGTACATGGAAATAAAAGAAGACAGTTCACAAAAACGCCAGTGCCTGGGGAATTCCACATCAGAAGGGCTCTTTCCCCACCAGAGCAGTGTTCAGTCAGTAGCAACACTGGAAAACAGGTTAAATTTCAACTTGGACACACTGCCTTGGCCTTTCTGTACCGTGAGTCCCTCTATATGTCCTGTGCTGGTTTGTGTCAGGATCTGATTTTTAGAGCTTTATATTGTGAAAGGGCGATAATATTTGACTAATGTGTTAATATTTTATTTGTAATATAAAAATTTAATTAAACTTTATCAGGCATTTCTAAACAAGTGATTTGATGGCAACAGTGACAAGTTGATCAGAGTTACAGACATGGGAAGGTACTTTTTAAACTGGCACTTGGAAAAATTATCCTTGGCTATAGAATATGGAAATGGACTTTCTTCCTTGATTTTACAAGGGGGTTTCATGGTTCTTTAAGTGAAATCCTATTCAGTGTGTCAAGCAAAGACCTCACGCTTGTATTTACCATCAAAAGTAAATGCAGAGTTGTGATTTCCTGAATGTTTCTGTATGTGGATGGGTCATTGTCGTTTGGAGGAATTCTATTACATCTGTTTATATTATGGAAAACTAAAGATTTCTTTCTTTTTTCAGAATGGCGAGATTCAGCCAGTGAGTGTAAAAGTTGGTGAAAAGGTTTTGCTCCCAGAATATGGTGGTACTAAGATTGTACTAGAAGATAAGGTAGGTTCCCCAACTTTGTGAATGCAAATGAGAATGATTCCCAAAACACCAGTGATAAATACTGTGATTACTTCATGGTGTTAGCACCATTCAAGAAAGGGAGCAGCTGGATCCAGCCACCATCTGGTAGCTGTGCTACTGCTACTTCTGCCCCTGCATAAATGGAAGCAACCAAGGAAACCTCTGACCTGACCTTTGCTGGATGGGCAAAATGGTTCCATATGTCAAGCACATATGAGAAGGAATGCAAAAAGGCTTAGAAATTACTGAGGATATCCTTGCTTTTGACAGGGACAGCCTGCAGAATTGCTTTCTAACAGTCCTTGTGCTTCCCACTGCTAGAAGTGGTAACTTGATAGCTCTCCAAAGAGTATCTTAGGAACAAAAAGAATTTTTTCAAGACTAGCTGTACATGTTGACTTCTTGGTTAGCTTGCTTTTGATTTTGTACTTAATGACTGCGATAACCCTAACTTCAGAACAAGGCAGTGTTTACAAAACAAGAAAAAAATTTACATGACAGAAACTAACATTTCTTTTCTTTGCAGGACTACTACTTGTTTAGAGATGGTGACATTCTTGGGAAATATGTGGACTAAACCTGTTGCAGTATCAGTCATCCATTCCACTAAAATGCTGAAATTTTTCTTTCATCATGTAAATAATGTCCTTTATTTTATAATAAACAGGCATTGAGTCTTTGAAATGACTTGTGATCTCACTGTAACGATGGAACACAAATAAAAATATGTACAGTCAGAAATCAGTTGCTCTTGCTTGAGTTCCATTGAACAGTGAAATTTGGATGACCACCAACCAGCCTTAATTATTCCAAACATCATCATTTTATATCCTTATCTCTGTACTGAGATTGTAAAGGTCTTTACAATAAACTTATAAAACTATTCTGCTTCTGTCTCAGTTTCTGCTGTTGCTCAGTGAAACTGAGTCTCAATTGTGTAATGTAATAATGTTATTTTCCCCAAGTTTGTATGAAATGAGTTTAAAATGGTTATCAGACAGATGCAATCATACTGAGGACTTTTAGCCAGCTCTCTTGCACTTTGGACTTCTGAGATAGCATGGATTCTTTTAACTTCTCTCTGAGGACCCTGAAACACGGGAAGGTTAAGGTACACACACCACCCTGCCACAAACAGCCTTCCCCAGCAGTTGATGGGAGCTTGGTATTAGTCATATCTGTGCTGGAACAAAATCATCAAGTTCCCGGACGAAGCAGATAAGAATTAACGGTTATTCTCGCTTATCTCTCATTGAATTTTGCCAGTAGAAAATAATTGCCCCCCAACAGTTAATCAGGCAGAAGTGGGGCTGATGTATCCTAATGGTGTATCCTTAACACACCATTTTTAAATTGCAAGACACTGACTTAGGTAACGCTGAAGCAATCAAATTTGCATATTTGTGGCCAGCCTGTCTTGCCTTGAAAAGGATGCGGGGGTGTTGATGTAAGAGCACCCAAATCTGCACTGTTCCTAAGGAGACTTTCAAAGCTGGGATCCATAGAGGGATCTAGTGCAGCCTAAGAACATACAGTGCCTTAAAGTGCTTTTGGGCTAAACTTGGCGAAGTCATTCAATGTATGACTTGTTGCTGCTGAAACTTCATTGGCTGGAATTAAACTGCATTTCGTTCCATTCTTGGTGAGAAGAACTAGATACATTATAATCCTTATTGCAAAGGTAACAGTAGACAACTGTAACAAAAAATATTTTTCAGAACTCCAGTTGGGTGCTGCAGTGTGGGACTCTAGCTCTGGCACAGTTTGAAACAATGTATTTTTTGCCAGCAGAAAGCTCCTCCCATCAGTTGCACAGCACAGCAGTGAGCTGGAGCCACGTTTTTCCCTGGATGCCATGGGTCAGCCAGCTATTCCAGCAGGAGCTGCATTTGCCAGGCTTGGCAGTCTTTTGCTCCCCATAGCTGTGAGGTGGCTGCTCTTGGCTGGTTACCCCTGCTTGCTCTGGAGCTGAAGACAAACCAGGCACTGCTCTGGGGGTTAAACTTGCACTGAACTATGGATAGACAGGGAAGGTGCTAAATTAATAAAAATACACATTTTAGTATAAAAGCCCTACTTCTTGAAGACTGCCCTATTGCTGTTTTACTTTGGTAGTTACAGCACTGCATTTTCAAGCTGAAATTTAAGATAATCACACTCCAAGGACCTTGCAAGACAATCGATGGTGCAATGAAACACAAACTCCCTGGGAAGCATTATCTGCCCCTGGAGCCAGCATGCCTTTATTTCCCAGGACAAGGCAGGCAGTCTGCTGCAGTCACATACCAAAGAGGGAAAGGTATTTTAAATATTTACAGACTGCTTAGGGAAACTATACCCCATCTCAATGACAAAAAGATGCACTAGGAATTAACTGCCGACAGAGAAGTGTTTAGGCCTAAAATTTCAGCATTTCTTTCCATAATGTCTTTAAAAGGCATGAATTACCTAGGATCACTCTGAGCTCTTACCACACAACCTGGCTGCCCCAGCTCCATCTCCAGCCCATGCTTTCAGCCCAGCAGATTTTCAGCCACTTGATACAATGCCTATGTATTAAAATATTTAGCATGGCTGTATCTACTGCTGTTTATGTAAGTGATTAAAAACAGAAATCACATTTCATGGAAATAAGTAATTTATGGATGTGGGGGGAAAATAGCATTCCTAAGCCTAATCAAATGGAGGACACGCTAGCACATCTGCTGGATTGACAGGAACATTCTATTCTTGCACCACGAGGCTCTCACTGCAAGCAAGGACAAGGCAACTGCCACATGGCCAAGGTGATCCATCTGCTGTTGCTGCCTCTCAGTCCATGACTGTATGCCAAATTCTGTATCCCTCGGGTTCGACAGAGAAGGACAGACAATCCATCACAAATGTTCTTTCTTTGCTGTGTTCTTCCTGTAGGAAATTAGGCTTCTTTCCACTGTTTTCTAGTTTGTTTTAAAACTTCAGTTTTGGTGTAAATGTTGCATATTGCCCCACCTGGTTTTTGAGGGGATACAGTCCTCAGCCTTGCTTCAGTCTGTCTGAATCACAAGGAAACCAGGTGGACTCCCATCTACTTTTGTGTCTTTCCTTTCTTAACATTTCAGAATAGCTTCCATTATCAGCAGCTGTAGTGTTTTCAGAAAGCTTTTATCACCCTGGTTATGTTATCCTGCCATGGTAAGAAAAGGACAAATCGTTTATATGCCAACAGAGAAGAAAGGATAGCCAGGTCCCTAACAGCACGAGTAGTTGATAAAATTTTGGCCAAATATTCAATTTTTTCATTCTTGAAGGCCATAAGAAAATGAGGACCAGCTAAAACTTGAAAACTGAAATTACTGTTGTACAGGTTTTGTTCAACACCAGCTTGAAATTAATGAAATAAAAATAATAAGCATCTTCCAGGAATACAGGGTTAATTATCAAGGGGCAACACAAGATACCTTAGAGAATTCAACATCAACAAGGCAGATTTCTTTCCATTTTCTGCAAACCCATGAGCCAGTTGCAGAATGAACTAACAGACATATTTTTCTCTGAGAGGTATTTCTTCACAGTCAGATTTGTTTCCATGTTAAAAGCAAGATGGCCATGAAATAAAAGTCAGGGACAAATGGAAATGTCAAGTACCCAACTTTTCTGTGCTTTAAAGTTAAACCTTGAATATGGTGATGGAAAAAGAAAAAACAAAAAACAACAAAAAAAAAAACCCACAAAAAAAATCCCACAAACAGGCTGCTGAATTATGAAGGACTCAAACAGCTAGAACTGCTTGTGTTTTGAGACTGGCTAATAATAATATCAATCTCATAAAAAAATTAATGTTGGAATACAGCTGATCTAAAGAGATAATAGGACATTTCTACTCCTCATTCTAACACACCGTTTTCTCTCAGCATTTTAAACCTTTTGATGGTTTCTTACACAAGCTGAGTTTCGCCACACCGAAGAGCTGACATTCCTGGGGCAGGAATGCTGGCCAGGAGTAAAAGAGTAACTACTGCAAACTGAACTCAGGTGCCTGAGGCCAGGAATGCCGGCCCCGTGTTTACAGTGTAACTCGAGAGGAGTTGCCTCTGCGGGCAGTAGAAACTGTGGGTTAGCTGGGCAGGCGCTGGCCCCGTCACCCATTTCTGCTCCCTCACACAGTGTCCAGCTCTCAGCTCTAACCTGGCCTCCGGAACAAGGCAGGGTCCTGCTCACCGCGTTGCCCAAGCAAAATCAGGATTCAAAGTGCACTTCTCTTTCGGGTGGGAAAGCCTAATTAGAGATTTTTCAAGGTTTTCAATCTAGAAATGTTTCACAAAGTGTAACTTTCACTGGGTAAAAGAAAGGGGTTTTAACGTGTTATTTACAGCAAAATAATTGAGTGAAGGGTGAAGCTACACCCAGCATTCACCCTGAAATACGGTGGAAGTAGGGACAGCACCAGGTACCAGCCTTCTCCACTTTGCAGGAAACACCACACAACTGTAACCATTTATTCTTTGATTGTGTGAGGGGGGTGTCACATCAGAACCTTGCTGCTTCATCGTTCTTGCACACAGAAGCAATTCACGCTTTCTTATTCTGTACTCATTTCTACCATATATTTTCAAGAAACAGAACAGCTTTCAAATCATTTTCTTCTCACTTATCCTACAGAAATAGTATGAGTCACTCTAGTCTTCCAGAATGTTTACTTGCTTGTAAGGGGGACGTATTTGTCAGCCAACTATGAGCTAACAGTGTCTTTTTTCTGTTTTCTTTCCAAATACAGTCAACACCTGACTCAGCAAATCTTGAAATCTAGTCTAACTCTGTTTGCCATTAGCACAGCAGTTGGTGCCCTCTGCACACCAAGCTCACAAGTGTCTCAATCCTGCCTTTGGAGACCTAGAAGGCTTCCTACCTACTTTGAAATTATTTTGCCCCAAACCACCTTTGCTGGGGTGGGTTTTTTAATTCATTATTTTTAGCGTTAACAACTATAAATCTTGAATATAAAACTCTGAATATTTTTCAAATTCACGCCCTTATAGTTTGTATTGTACAGAACTTCAGGTACTCGGTTGTACAGAGACAAGCGAGGACTGACCTTGCGGGAGCGCACGTACAGCCAGGGGCTGGCGGGGGGATGCTGATGAAATCCGAAGGATGGATTTCCTCAACCACTCAGCCCGTCAATCTCCGTGCGAGGCTTCGCCTCACAAAGCGGGTCACTCGCTGCGACACGGCCCCGCCGCGCAGCACCGAGCGGCCGCCCCAGCTCTGGGGGTGGGGGGGAGTGGGGAATGCCGGTGTCGTCCCTCAGGAATACAAAGCCTTTCTCTGGTAGAGGGACCCGCAGGCGCCCACAGGGCACTGCCCGCAGGGCACTGCCCGCAGGGAAGCGCCCAGGGCCTCCAGCGCCGCGCTGAGGACAGCCCGTCCGCGCTGCCCGAGGGCCGAGCGGAGGCGGCCAGGGACACCTCGCCCCCCCGCCCCTCACGGTCGCCCCGCGCAGCGCCTCCCGCCTTCTCTCGCGAGAAGCTGTTCTCGCCCCCGCTGCGCGCGGCGGCTGTTCCGGCGGTTACGCGCCTCCCTCCGCGGCCGCTCCCGCCCCGCCCCGCCCCGCCCCGCGCGGCCCCGCGGCACATCCGGGCCCCGCGGTCGCTATGGTCATGGCGGAGGGCACGGCCGTGCTCCGGCGGAACCGCCCGGGCACCAAGGCCCAGGTGAGGCGCTGCCGCCGCCGCTTCTCCCGCGGCCGCCGGGCAGGCGGGTGGGCACGGGCAGCGCCGCCGCCGGGGCCCGGCAGCCGGCGGGGCGGCGCCGAGGGCCGCGCCGGGCCTACCGGGGCTGGGGCGGGCGGCGGCGGCGGCCCCGCTGCGGGGATCGCTTTGTTCCTGCGGCCGGGCGCGGGGCAGCGGGCGAGACTCGGTGCCCGTAGGGGAGCGGGCCGGGGACGGCGGCGGCTCCTTCCCCACGGGCTCGGCGGAAAGGCCGCCGCGACAGCGGCCCCGCGGCGGGGGGAGCGCCGAGCGCCGCCGCGGCTTCCAGGCTGCGGGCCGGGAGCTGAGGTCGCGTCGGGCCCGGGTGGCCGAGGGAGGGGCCGCGTCCCGCAGCGGGCCGGAGAACACCTGTGACAGCCGGGCGTGAGCGCGGGCCGAGCGCTGCTCCCGGGCCGCAGGTTGGTGCGGGCAGGGCGGCTCCCCCGTACTGTCAGGCATCGCTGTTGTTACCGCTGGGAAAATATCGAGAGCACGCTCCGGGAGCGAGCTCATGACCCTGCACACAGCTCCGGGTGGGAGCTCGGCACCGGCAGAGCGACCGTACCTGCCTGCCCGTCCCAGAGGGAAGTCATCCTTCCCTTACGTAACTGCACACAGGGAAATGCTGGTGTCACATCGCTTCTCTTAATCAAAATTGAATTCATTTGTTTCTGGGGTTTCAAGGTCAACTGGAAAAGGCACACCTCAAACACGGAAACTGCATTTTTTAGAATTATTTCAGAGAGGTGATCTGTCAGACTTCATGTGAGACTTTCCCCTCTGCTTTTGTGAGGAGAGCTCGTGGGGAGAAAGGAGCAGTGTATGACATGTGTCTCCTCCTGTTTTTGTCATAGCATACAGGTAAAATTATTACACAATCCTGTAAATCAGGTCATCCTATGCATGCTTAATCTGTGAAGGAGACGGAATGTTGTCTGCCTTTGATAAATTTGGGGTATTCTGAGAAACAGTAAGCTGGACATAGACCTAGGTTTTGTCAAATATTATGAAGTTCATGTAGGTTGAAGATTTTTGTATATAGTGACGATTATTTCTCTCTGTAGACATGATTTGTGTGTGTGTGTGTGGCTGTATTTAATGTTTTATTTCAGATGACACTGGTATAGCTATTCAGTGCACGAATAGAATTAGTTAATGGTATTTCAACACTGGATGTTTACTTGAGGTATTTTTTCCAGAGCTGACTTACTCTCTCAGGAACAGATTGCTGAGCTTTGCAGTCGGGCCATTTTCATTGAGTCATAGCACCTACTGGGATGACTACAGCAAGCTGATGTGCAGCATCTCTGCATGATATGAGGGAGTAGCACCCAATTTTAGATGTGAAAAATGCAGAGTAAGAAAATGCCTATGGTTTTGGGATGATCATAGGTCCAGGACATGTGGACGGCTGCAGAACACTGAGGTGCAGCTGGATCTGAGGTGAAACTTCTGGAAGGTTTTATCATTACAAGGCTGATAAGCATCCAAGTAAATTAATTAAGGCATACTGACCTTACCAAGGGAATGTGGTACCAGGTTAGGCCAGCATGGCGTTACGTGATCTTAGCTCAGAGAAGACGATTTTCTTGCTGTGTCACCACTAGGAGTTTTAGTTTCATAACCAGTGTATGCTGCTTCTCTCTACAGACCTTTTCTTCCCCATTCCTATCTGGTCTGACATCTGAAATGGGTGCTGTGTGCAGCATTTAATGTAAAAAATACAGGCTCTGGGTGTTAGAGCAGGGTGTGGGGCAGCAGTGGTGTTCACATGCTGAGTCACACACAGCTTTCCATTTCAAGGTGTGCTACTGTTGCAGTGTTGGGATCGTAAATCCCATCTCACCCTCTTCCTGCCAGGACTGTGTGCTGCTTCTGTTCAGATGCAGCTTCCTGGAATTGTATAAATGACATCTATTTTCCTGCATGTTCAGCCTTACTGTAGGCTGCGTGCTTTTCTTCCTCCCCCTCTGGTTTTGTTACATTGCTTTAAACTGTCTTTTTTAAAACAGGATTTCTACAACTGGCCTGATGAATCCTTTGAAGAAATGGATAGTACATTAGCTGTCCAGCAGGTATTCTTATTTACATGATATGCTGTTAATGAGTGCAGTTTCTCAAGTTTTGTGTTCTGATATATAATAATACAGGGCTTGCTATTTATCTGCTTAGGATGTTGCTGCACAGCAGTGAATTTCATAAGCACCTGTGTGTATTAAAAAACTATTGTTAATTTTGTTCGCAGAAATAACTGGAATTCCCATGTCTGGTTTAAACAAATCAGGTATAAGAAAATGGTGGGGGTTTCTCTGAGGTTTTTTTTTGTTTGTTTGTTTTGAGATGAATGTTGGAATTTACCCATTCTTGTACATTTTTTAATTGAATAAAGGTATTTTTCAGAGCTGGCATTTTTAATACCAGTTTCCTTACCCTGCCCATCTACTCTTGAACTTTTTAGTCTGTGAATAGTATCTTAAGTAAGAACTAAACCCCTCCAAGATGTAATGTCCTAAATATACTTACTGTAATTACAACAAGATCTAGTTTTATTTCTCCCTCCCCCCCAGTATATTCAACAAAACATCAGGGCAGACTGTTCCAACATTGATAAGATCCTTGAACCTCCTGAAGGCCAGGATGAAGGTGTATGGAAGTATGAACATTTAAGGTAAAAACCCATCTTTTGTCAATATTCTATCTTGGTTCTAAGTTTTGTTCATTGATGGTGGTAGTGAATCTATTTGAATGTGACAGATCAAAAGTAACCTTAATGAAACTTGATTTTTCCACTGTTAAATATTGGTATTATTTTCTGAATTCCCTGTTCTTTCTAAAGATTTATAATGTGCTCTGATCTTAATGGTTTTTTTTAAGAAAATATTTGTACCTCACTTCAAAAGTTGTACTAGCACGTCTTGAATATGAAGGTATAGTCATGAATTTCCATAGCACTTTCTCATAGTATTGTCAGTTCTTCACCTCCACTAACAGGTAGTGTGATTTCCAGATGCTCCCAGTGCTTTTTCTGAAACTTGCAGGCAAATAGGCTGGGAAAGCAGGAGTACCTGTGTCTTATAGTTCTTTTTCTGCTTGTAAGGAAACAAACATTTTTGTCCACCTCTGTTTTTTTTTTAATTGCAGTACAATAAATACATTCAGCCTCAGAAGTTTGTGCCTTAAAGTATTTTTCAGTTGTAGTGTAGTTATTAATACATGTCTAGTAATCCTTTTGTCCTGATTTTTATTTTTCTTGTAAGCATCTCTTCTCACTTTATTGAGTATACACTCAGGAATAAAAACAATTCTAACTCCTCCTAGATTCAGATGCCTTGATGTTTTGCCTCACATTTTCTTTTTCTCTCCTCTGGTCTGCAGTAGTTCCAGTAGGCAACAGGGAATCCTCAAGGAAGGAAAAAGTATCTACATACAGTTGCAAAGTCACATTTTAAGAATTCCCCCTGTCCTTTCATATACCTGCAAATATTTTTAGATTCATAAAAGTGGCTTGTCACTATGACTCGCAAGTTTTGGAAAATTTCTCAGATTTTCCTGTAGGATGGAGGGCTGAGTTCTCTAAAGTTGGAGAATGCACTTTCAGATACATTCCAGTGAAAGCAGTATTCCAGAGGTCCCACTCTGTTAATGATCTGAGGTGGGACTTCTTTAGCCCCTTAATTGCTTGGAAGTACATCTTAGAAGGATGGAATGATCCAGCTATATGAGTTTAACTTACACTCCTAAATTAATTTTCTTGAAGTGTTCTTTTATTTTTTTTTAATCTTTATTTGTGAAATAGCACTTTTTTTCATAACAAAGTTGGTATCTTAAACACTTCCACTAAATGATATGTTAAACTCAGCCTCTGCTGTCAGTGAAGAATTAAAATATAATTGCTTAGCTGAGTAAAAAAACAATCTGCTGGTATGAAAATCAGAGTGTCTAACCTGGTTTTTTTATGAGACACTTGCAGTGAGGAAACAAACAGTTGATTTTGATGCTGCTGTGTTCAATTTCTTTTAGACAATTCTGCCTTGAGCTCAATGGACTAGCTGTCAAGCTTCAGGTAATTCTTGAGACTTTTATATTTTGTCAGGGAGGAGACTGTTTTGTGTAGATTGCAGAGCTTTATTCTAAATATATACACACAGAGCTAAGCAGTGGTTGAAGGTTTTGTAAGATTTTAAGGGCTTATGGCAAATAACCTCTTTGTAGAGTAGACAGGGCAAGGAATTGATTTGAAAAGATCAGCTCCTTTATGCTGTTGGGTTTTGTTCTTAACTGAACAATTGTTTTAACAGAGTGAATGTCACCCTGACACATGTACTCAGATGACAGCAACTGAACAATGGATTTTTCTCTGTGCAGCTCATAAAACTCCCAAAGAGGTATGGATGTATTGTGGAAAACGGGCTCTAGTGATGCAAAAACTTTCTTTCACAGTTAGTTCATGGGGAGACTCTTTAGAGCTGGCTTCTTACTCAAACTGAGAGCTTATGTGGGTTAAGAATATCACTTGAGCTACTCTTCTTTGCCATTCTGTAGTGTTTTACAGAGGAACAGGAGGAGGTAAAAGGAACTGCTTTTTTACACCTCAGTATTAGCAGCTTTGCACATTCCCCTCTTTTCTCTCTGGGTTTGTGTTGAGCCTGCCTGAAACTCAATGGAAAAAGCTCTTTGTTTAATTGACAGAGGAGTACATGCTGAGAATAGGCTCTCATCTTCAGACTTTAGCTTTGATCCACAGTGTAAACCTGACACTCCAAACGTGACTGCATGTGCTCATTCTTAGAGCAGTTACTCCAAAAAGTTGGTGGAGTCAAAAATGCTTCAAAGTCAAGTGGGTGTATCAGCATGGCAGTAGCTTGTCTCCCTCCCTCAGTGTCCAATTAGTTTAAACTTTGTTTGGATCTTCTATTGAGCCACTTGATACATTTTTTTTTTGCCTTCAGAAAGTCTTTGTTGCTTTTGGTTATGATGGTAGTGAAGTTTGTCATATTTATCTTTGTATTTCACCTTCCAGAATAAGGTATTGGTTCTTTTTAACCTTATCTTTCCTGTCCTGTAAGATTTTTTTTCTTGTTTTGTTCTGCTTTTACTTTCTTGAAATATTTTGATTTAGCCAACTTCCTTTCCCACTCCTTGAACCCATGTCTCTACTCAGCATCTTGGCATGTCTGGCAGTGTTGTCCTCAGCTAGACTGGAGAACTTCAGGCTGCTTTTTATCTCTGAACATGCAGCATTCATCTCCTGTTTTCCATGTCAGTAGCTGCCAACTCATGGTCACACAGGGGGTGACAGAACCTTGAACTGCTGACAGAAATGTACAACTGACAAATCTTTTTCCTGAAATTGATGAATGGCACAACGGACAGACATTCCTTCTCTCAGTCCATCTCAGTTCAGCTTTACTTTCTTCCTTTAGGTGTACCTGATTGCAGAGCCAGAGATGGCTTGTTACACACTTAGTTACATTTAAGATTTTGGTTTTCTTTGTCAAAGCAAAAAGCACTGATAGATTTAGGTGCAGGTTTGGCTTCAGAGCCTGTAGAAGAGCGAGTCTGGCAACTTGACTATGTGGGAAACAAATGAGCTGTGAGGTAACAATCACGTTTCTTTTCAGTGTACTCCTAGCATGTATTTTTATTATACAGCTTTGTTTAAGGAGAGGCATAAAATTCACTACTTACGTGCATAATGACATTGCCATAGTAACTTTTTTTCTTTAAATAATTTACATGGGTTGTGAAGCACAGAAAAGAAATGACTCACTTAAGGAGAAAAAGTAGTTACACCTTCAGACACGCTATGTGAAACTTCTGGGAATAAAAATGACCAGTGAAGTTAAAAGCTTCAGGAAACATAATAAAAATGTTTCTTTTTAAACAAGTTCTGACAACGTCATGTATGTGCTTATACTTGTGCTCACTGTCTGTTTCTGTAGTGTCCTGCTATAGACTACACCAGGCACACACTTGATGGAGCTGCATGTCTTCTGAATAGCAATAAATATTTCCCCAGCAGGTAAAAGCACTTTCTCTTGGGAGGAGGGAGAGAAGGAGGGAGGAGGTTGGAACTTAAGATGCTGACAAAGCACTGGGAGAGGTGTAATGCATTTTTCATGGACTACTATTGGAACTATCAGAAATCCTGCAGCTCTTAGGAGTTGGGAGGCCTATTGCCACTTCTAAGCAAAGGAAGAATTCTTGTTTATTCAAATAGTTTGCCATTTACTGGAGCTAAGGGATGCTTTTTAGGTAAGAACTGTTTTAGTGATATCTGTTAGTGTTACGGGGCTTCCACTGCTGTAGTGCCCACCTAAATGACAGGATGGCCTTTGGACAGATGCTGCACCTCAAAGGTCTTAAACAGGATGGCACCAAAAGCCTCCAGAAGCCAACGCCAATCGACTGTGGGACGTGGCAGCCACAGAAGAGAGAGACCGAGGGTACTGAATGGGCAGGTCACATCAGAGAAAAGGCCGTGCAGAAGTCAGAACTGTACACCTTTAGGGAATTCACTATAGACAAGGAGGTACAACTGGGAGTCCTTTTTTTTTTTTTTTTTTTTTTTTGCCTATAAATCCTAGAAACCAGAACTCCAGCCTTTACCAGAATTACTGATGATTATTAACTACAGGTAGAATTTTTTTGTACTCAGAGTACAATTTGTAAATGTGGAGCTTGCACCAACAAGTCTAAATTTCATATGCAATTCTAGAGAATAGTTTTAACAATCAAAATTTGTGTCAATAATGTGTCTCAGTAGTAATTGCATTAGAGCAGTTGTGTAACCTTTCTCCTGCTGCTTGCAGGGTTAGCATAAAGGAATCCTCTGTAGCCAAATTAGGATCAGTGTGCCGAAGGATTTACAGAATATTTTCACACGCTTATTTTCATCACCGGCAGATATTTGATGAATATGAAGTAAGTACTTTCAAATTACATCTTGAAAGCAGGGCATTTACTGAAGTTACAGCTGTGATGGAGTTGTATAAAACATTTTAGTCCTACTAGAAGATCTATATTCAAGTGAAAGATTGATTACAGTAGATTCCAGTTTACAACTGAAGAAGCTGTTATACTTAAAATACACGTAGACATTCATTTATGTGATTAGCATACTCAGTTATGGTTTCCCTTCATTTGGATAAAAAGCCAGAATCTGAGGGTTTTTTTTACAGACAACTCAAATTCATCTTGTATTTAAGAATCCTGAATATATTCAAGCAGTGTAGTTGGTACAGCTTACATATATGTATTTCCTGTTTGTGTATGTTGCACAACAATTAAGGAATTACAATTGTGTAACTGTAAAGGATCAGAGTAATTGAGGGCAACTTGTGCACCAGCAGTAGCCTTTTTTTTTAAGTGGGAAAGTAAAAATTAATATATAAAAAGTAGATAAGGGGTATAGCTAAATATAAAAGGAAACCTTTGCCAAATCCCACTTAAGGTTTCTGGAACAGCTATGAAATAATTAGGCCCTGTTGTGTTGGACATAATGCATGTAGGAGGAATTTCAGAACCATGCTTTTAAATATTTAAATATATTCTTGTCTAAGTGCTGTTAAATTGAGCTGTGACTGAAGCCTCAATTTCAGCAGGTTTCTTAGTAATTGTAGCAGCTATAAGCAAACGGTAAAGACATAAAAGAAGCAATATAAATTTACTATTTAAGCATGACTAAGACCTGTAAATCTAATAAGACAATTACATAGAAGCAAGCTTTTTCTCCCTAATGGTTTAAAGTAATCTTTCTGTACATACTGTTTTTTTCCCCTTTTTTCACTTCCAGAATGAAACTTTCTTGTGTCACCGGTTCACTAAGTTTGTGATGAAGTATAATCTGATGTCCAAGGATAACCTGATTGTACCAATTTTGGAAGAAGAAGTGCAAAATTCAGTGTCAGGGGAGAGTGAGGCATAATGGGAATAGCAGTACAGAAGCCTGTACTGAATATAAACAAAACATTAATTATGTACTGTATATATCACTTTAGACACTTCAATCACGTATCCTCATAGCTTTGTTTAGTATACTTTTTGTATGCTGTGTGCATTGCCTTTTACTAGGGGAAATACTTTTAAATTATTCATGAGCTGTATATTCATCAATGTGGCACTCATGGTCTTTAAATAAAAGTAGTAGTATCTGTTTATAATGCCTGTTAATAAAAGAATTTACAGTTCTCTAAAATTGCTGCTAAACAATCATTGAATCACAATCCTGAAGATGTGTCTGATTGGGTGGGGAAAAAGTGAGATTATGATTTCACAGCAAGCCATTTTGTAATGCAGTAGCTATATTAAGTGTTAGTTCAAAGATTATCACCTTAAATATGTAATTCTGCAGGAAGCTTCCTACAATGTCACTTATTCCTAATTTACCTTTTATTTTTTTTTAAATTGCTTTGAAGATTTACTTCTGGATGTGCATATTGCTGTATGTGTATATCCAAATACTAACAGGATCTGTGTATTAACCAAAAGGACAATTTCACTATGGTATTGAACATATATATTCTTGACGTGTATCTAACACACTTTGTGCACTTGTTTTTGGCTGGAGGCGAGGTTTGTGTACAGCAGGAGATAGGTACTGTCCTGTTAAGGCAGACTGCTGCTGTTCTCCAGTCCACAACCTCTCTAAAGAATACCTGTGCATATTTATGGCAACTGCTTACAGATTATACCTCAGCTGTTCATGTTACACTACATAACACACTGGCACAGTCTCTGCTTGTATTCCTAGTCAAGACATGCTAAGTACCTGAAACATCAATCTTTCTTTGCAAGAGTTAATTACATTTTCAATATACTTTTGTTTCTCTTCATTTACCTTAACCATATTGACAAAAAGATTTGGATTCATGCTTCTGGTTCCCTATCAGGTGTTTATTTCAAGTTGTGTTTGCAGATTTGCAATAACTGACAATTTCCATGAGTGCTGCTTAATTGTGTTTTGTCTAGAATGATAGAATTACATGTTTTAGAGATGCATATAAGAGAAATACTGCTAAGTGTACATGAATGCAGGGTCTAAGAGCAGTAGCAGTGTTCATGAATGAATTTTGCTTTGCTGTTTAAGAAGTTAGCTTGTTGTTTCTCTTTGAGGTTGACAGGAGCCCTCTTTTTATTTCTTCCAGCAGGTTTAATGGGCTAGCTCAGCTAGTTTCAGTAATTTACACTTTGTTTTCTACATTATATTTACATGGAAAGAAGGGAGTCCACATATTTTTACTAAGTCTTTTTTCATAATATACTAAACATGCCTTAAATTCTATTTTTCTTTATATGAATCAAGCACACCTCAAGCAACTGTTATCACCTGGATGTAAAGGGAATTTAAACAATGAGAAAATAGAGAGACTAAGCTTAAGTACTTCAACAGCTGTATTCTTCAGCAGCTTCTTGTCTCATGTTTATCATTTTATTTAATTGTCAGCAGGGTAATTGCATGAGATGTTGTCAGAGTGAAGTAGCTTTAGTTACTGTCTATACACTTAGCTGTAACTTGCCTTGTATACACCAGGTTACCTGATTTTGATAGATACCTTGAAGTTTGTACTGCAGGTAGGAGGACTGTTTTCTGGAGATAGTCAAATGTATTTGGCTCGTTGCTGTCTGCTCTAGGACCATCCGTGGTGTGGCTCCTTTGTACAGTCACTCTGCATGTGTGTATTGGCCGTGGTGACTGGGATAGGCAAAAACATTGGACTGGTGTTGCTAATTACATTTCCTCTACAAAATTGAAGAAAATGATGTGGTGCTCAGGACTGCATTAAAATTTTAAACCTCTCATGCTTTAAGAGTTTCACTTCAAAACAAAACTCTGGAAGTTCTAATCCTGTTTATTCTCATTCAGATTTGCACTGTAAAGTTGACTTGCTATACTAAGCTGATTTTATATAAGGCTTAAGTGAGACACTGCTTGTATTTTCCCTTGCTATTGTTTACATGAGTACTGTGTACACACATGTGCCTGGATGGTACCATAAAACTTCAGTTAGCCTAAGCAAACCATTGATTTGTCTAATAAATATTAACAGATTTAATTTAGACTTTACATCATAGGGAAACTGAAACTGTCTTTGAATTATATTGTAAAAAAAGGATAAAATTAAACTGTTTCTTTATCCATACCACTATATTTTGACAATTTATTCTCATGTTTCATGTTGTCAGAGAACACAGCAACTGTTTCCAACAGACCTTTGGATGCTCCCCCCCATCTCTGCTACAAGGTGTGCTTGAGTCAAGTTGTCTTTCAGAAGTAGAGAAATACAATACTCATTAGGAACTTGCAAGTCACACCTCAAATTTATACATCCCACAAATCAGAACATGCTGGTTCTACAGTTAAAATATGGGAGATCTAGAAGTGGGCCCTCCAGATACAAAATAAGCACATTATGACTGCATGTCACAGACACAAAGGCTGTAAGCAAAGACTCACTGTCAAATGACTTCTTCCTTTTGTCACTGGGGTTTTTCCTCACCTTTGGCTTAGCATTATGTTCCAACACATCAGCCATGGTGTTAAGCCACAGGGAACTGTCAAGACAGCAACCTCTATTTTTTGCCTTCAAAAGATAAATATACTAAGAACAGGGAAAACCTAATGAGCTTTTACCAGATGGCATTAACTCTATCAGGCTTTGCTGTACAGACAAGACTGGAAAAAGGTAATTTTAGCTTGAGGCAAAGTATACATTGATCTAACCCAGTTAATGTCAGTGTGACACAAACATCATAAACTGGTAACTGATTTGGTAATTACTTCTAATGGTAACCTTCCTATATAAACTATAGAAAAAATCTGAACCTGTACAAAAAGAAAATATTTTACAGACCAGAAACAAGTGAAGCAGCCATTTATTGAGTTGACCAGGTATGTAAATAAACTGTTCTGACAGTTATGAGCAGGGTACAAAATATTTAACTGTGGACAGTTTCTTCCTGTTTGTAAACATTAGAAAACTATTTCCTCTCCAAACAATTTAAGCATCAGAGAGTATAAACAGTCTTTTGCAGAGGTTCATGAACACTATTGGCTGCATTCTGTTCTAATAGTTGCAGAGCATTTCTGTTGTCAAAATCAGGAAAGGGGCTTCCCTACTACATTTCAAACACACAGGCTCCTGGCTGAAGTCTTGTTATTGACTGCAAAAAGTGTACTTACTAGTTTTTGTCAGAGGACGCATCCATGCTTTAAGTTGCAATTCTTTCAACAAAAAGTTAAATACATTCTGGTAAAATGAAAGCTGAGCAGTGTGTACAATACAAGCAGACCAAAAAAGTTTTGCTAGTTACTCTGACATGTCCTCTGATTTACAAACCTACTTTGCTTAATGGACAGTGCTGGTCACCACACTAGTAAAGGCAAACCTTAATTAATGGTCTGGTTTATGTCAGACAGATAAGGATCTGAAATCAAATCTCCTATATCCAAAATGCCCCCTCCCTTTTTTACTTGTCCAAGATAGAGTAGTCTTTCAGAATTTTTTACTACAAAGAACAAAACAGAAGATTTTTCATAATTTGTTTTAGAAGCATTTTCAATGTCTTCAGTTTCAACATCCATGCCTTAGGAAGACAAGTGATCAAGTGCATGAAGTCAGATAATTCTTGCACTGTCTTCACACAGGCTGAGCAAGCAACTTACTTGCCCTGACTTTCAAAAGCAAACAATTCAGATGAGTATTTCTACAGCACAGGCAACTTCAATACTACAAGACAAATGACATTAAAAAACCAAGCTGTCCTTAACAATCCAGGAATTGCTGAGTGGGTTCAGACAAAACAATTCAGCATAGTTATACTGAAAGAAATTCAGAGGTTTGCAGCACTGTCAACACCTGTGAGACTCATGAGCAAGGACTAAAGCACAGTTAAAACTGAGGGCTGCTGAAAAAGAATATGGCTTTATTTCATTTTGAAAAGCACCTTTCTTTCTAAAAGTGATGATATTCTAGTATACCTGTGGACATCCAGGGCATACTCAATTTCCACCCTAGTTCCAAAACAAGAGTCTCTCTTGTTTACATTTCATTAATTGTAAGCAGAGTATTTCTTTTAGAAAGGTACTGTTTTATTTGAATTTTCTACACTTTCAACAGGTGATACAGAAAGATCTCAGTTAAAAGTTAAATAATTCTTTTTATCCAATGGATGCATTCTAGAAAGAGAAACTGCATTAAATTTACTGCTTTGTAACTTGCTTAAATACTTATAGTTCAGTTTTGGTTTAGGACTCACTAACGTTTACTTATCTTAAGCAAGGATCTTGCTTTATAAAAGGCAATTTCTTTGATATACTTTAAAAGCTCTAACAAAAATATTCAGAATTGGAGTTTTTAACGAATTTTTGCCCATTTTACAGGTTGGACTTGTATGGAGAACGACCAATAGTTAAAATTACACCTGCAAGTTTTGGATAACTCATTAAAAAACTTCTAGAAGTAGAGCAACATATTCCAAGTTGCATGAAACCAGCTGTTACTCCTTTTTTAATATGCTAGAGTTACCTGGCTTTCTGGCAAAGATGGGTATAACTTACATTTTCATCTCTCTTCCCCATCTGTATCCCATGGAGGAGATCCCTGCTGCCTGTGACCATGACCAGTGCTCCCCGAGTATTGGCCACAAGAGAAAGCAGCACTTGGGGCAGGCTCTGCAGGGACACCCAGCCCAGCACTCTCCCTCTCAGCAGGGGGTTCTTCCTCCCCACAGTGCCCCCAGACAGGGAATGAACACCAGGCTCACACCCACATCCCTGACCTCGAGATGCTTGTGGGAAAGCTGGGAGAAGAGCCTTTGCAAGAAGGGGTTTCTTACAGTGCCCGCTATTTGAGGTGCTCCCATCACTCCCTACTGCATGCAATGGGAAAAAGAAGTTGAAGCCAGTTTCCAGAGCTGTAGATTTTTTGGAAGAAAACCCCCAAACCTGCTACAAACACTTGTTAAGAGTTGCTCTTCCAAAGAAAGAAAGAAACAAGCCTGCCTGTAAGAATTTCATAAGCAAATCAGGAAGCAGCTCCAAAGCAGTATTATTTCAAGCTCTCCCCCCATCATAATTATGTCAGTAGAATGGGCCTTCCCCCAACCCCCTGACCTATAAACTATTTTCCTGCATGAGTTAGTTTTGCTTACTGAAATAAGCAGCTACTGCCCATGCTCCTTCTGCACAGCTCTGAGACTGCAATTGAACCTCCACTATCCTGGTCATCTCCTGGGGTGCTTATTTGGAGTTAATTGTTGGTGTTTCTGTCACTGCATTAATCTGCCTGCTGCATTTAGTGCCAGCATCTACCACTGTGATCAGGCAGAGTCCCACAGCAGCTCTGGGATGCCATCCATGGGGAACAGGGTGTTGTAGGTAAATGATTCATGACATCTATGTTTGCAGCACAACAAAGACAGGTATCAAAATCCCTGGGTGATGTGTGTACTGTGCTGTACTGCAAACACTGAGAGCAGAGTTACAAATACATTTGCTCAGTTCTGTTCTGACTTCTCATTTTGACCAAATTATTTTGCAGTAGCTTAAAGATGATAAGCATTTATAAGGTTTTTGCTTCTAAAACTAAATGAAAAATGCATATTTTAGTTACAATCACATTTGCCTTCTGAAGATGCATTTTTGTTCAGCTCCTTCTCTGTAAAATACAGTTTCCAGACATCAGCACAAAAGCAATTGGTGTTTGTTCCTCTCCCCGCAGAACCTTGCCAGCATTAACCTCCCTAACACAAGCAGCTCCTCCCCATAGTAAGGATGGAAGCACAGCAACTTGATCCTTTCCTCTGAACATCAAGCCTGGTATTTAATGCAGCTCAATACACTTTATCCAGTGTGAGATACATTTAGCTGAGACATTTGTATATCTACATCAATCTAATATTGCCTATGAAGTTTAGCCTACATTCTCCTCCTATGCATTAGCAGCATCACTGTGCACACGGTTCTCAATGCTTCTTAGGGAGCTTCTCAAACTACTTGTTCACAGACTGCAAGTTATCTTTCAGGGGATGAGCAGTTCTTAATTTCCACTCACAAGTATATTATGAACACATCTTTATAATACAAGCTATAAGCTCCTGGCTTACATGTACAAAGGACCCAGTAAAAACTGCATAGGTGAAGTTGCATTCCAGGAGCAAGTATCTACCTCCAGCCTCCTGAGTTTTTCTGTCCATACCAAGTCTGAATATAGCTTAAATTATTAACACTCTAGTGTAAGACTTGACATTTCTCTAGGCTTTTGAGCTTAGGCAAGGCAAATAAATTGAAAATTACATTAAAAGTTAACAACAGCCAGACAGTTCATTTTTCCCCACCAATATTTACAACATCCTTAAAAAACCCTGAACAACAAAACAACCAAACAAACCCAAAAACATTCCTCCAGCTTGTGGAAAATTCTAAACATCCTCATTCCTTTCTCTCTCACACAATTCAAACTGTCACTGTTTTGCAGCTTTTGCTTCCTTGCTTGTCAAAAGCATTAACAAGTTAGCAGAGCACCCAAGTCATGTAGTTCTACTATTAAAGACAGAAAACCAAGTTATTTTGCAGTAGTATTACTACAAAATTACTACAGTAGGATTAACACAACAAGGAAAATGACAAAAATACAAAAGGATAGGGGATTATACCAATGCATTTAAAGTAGTGTAATTTTTTAAAAAAAACCCGCTTGTATGATTTATGTACATGTCCATTTGATGCAGTTACTTACTTTATCACATACACGTGACCTGAGTGACTCCATCTTCCTGGTCAAATTGTCCATCATCCAGTTCCCTTAATACTCCATCACTGCTACTGAATCCTGGAAAGCCTCCATAATGGGAGGATCCCTCCTTGATCCAACATTGTTTAGAAGGAGATAGGTGAAACTCGTCAGGTGGTTGTCCAGTTTCTACAGGGTAAGAAGTAGCTGTGTCTGATCCAACACTTCTGCTGGATACTCTGCCTTTTTCTTCCCCACTCACTTGTCTTAAGGATTTCCTCTGAAATACAAGAGGATGTTGAAATGTTAGCTTATTTAGGGGAAAAACAATCCGACCAAACCCTTTGCAATGAATTGTGGATAGATTTAGTGTGAGCTGCATTTTAACACTGAGTGTGAGAAATGTGCCATTATCTGAGGAGGCAGTTACAATTCCCATGGTAAATTATGCAGATAGAAGTCAGTGGCTGTTCTATACAGCCATTTGAAATGGGATCTACAGAGTCCTTGCACAGGAGGAACTCAGTATAAATACAGTCTGGCATTGGTATTGGGATTGCCTGACATCTTTCTTGTTGAAATGATGGTTGGCAATGTCAAAAAGAAAAGTAAGCCGATTGTGATTTCTGCAAACAATAGACCTACCAGACTATGCTAAGGGTTCTCTGAGGCACCACAAATAAATAAAACATTTATCTCAGTTCAGCATCAGGAGCTACCTGAGTTACTCAGATCTGTGATGATGCAGCACCTCCAGAGACAATGTCAGTACCTTGAGCCACAACAGAGGAGCAGGGTCAGGAAGGCAGAAGTGCCCTGAGCCACCTGCCTGGAGCCCTGCTCTCAGCACAAGCACTACTACAGCAGGAGATGTTTGCCAGGGGAGACGGCCCTGCCCACACAAGGAACACATGAAGCAAAGAGGGAATCCAGCCTCAGCACAGAGCTGCATTTCAGTGCCTGAAGGACACAGTGCAAACACTTCAGAAACAAAACCACTCCAAAGACTTTTACTATGCTTTGGCAAGTTTGTGTCCCCTGTCTGTACATTGTCTTTTCTCAAATCCTTTTTAAACAGTAAAAACAATGGCCCGTGTGGCTAAAGGAAACATATTTAGGAAAGCTGTTACAGGGGACACTGGGAAATTAGACTAAGAGGAAATAGCATTGCCTCAGGAGAAACAGAAGGAAATAAGTTTTGCCTGGATGCCACAGTAAGAGGATAGAAAAGTCTGCTTAAGGGAAATAAAGAAAAAAACCCAATCCCCTCAAACACTGCATGGTTCAATCTTGCATCTCATCCTCTGAACTCTTTCTTAGAAAAGCAAATGGTATGTGACAAACAAAAAGTCCATTGAAACAGTACAGCCCTTGTAACCCAAGAAGCTTTTGTACTATTACATAAATCATAATCCAGGCCATAACACACTACCCCCACGAATATACAAGAAGGCAGGGAGATGAGCTGTGAAGGCATAACATACTCCATCCTCAGAAAAGAGACCCTGTGAGATTAAGAGACCAGGTAATAGAGGGGTTCCCCTCAATTCTTACTGAATCAAAACTTCCTTTAGAAATGGCAATTCTTAATTCAATCCAACAATCAAAAAAAAAATCTGAATAGAGAAAGCACCCCATACCCCGTGTTGCCATTTTCCAGAACAGAAGTCATGGAGATCCAACAGCTGAACATGCCTAAGGAGCAGAGCTCCTTCCATGGCCAGACCCTGCTGCACTGAGAGGAACTGGGAAGTGATGTTACCAGGGCTTGATAGTTAAGTGATGAGAAGGCTGGATGAGGCTGCTTTCTTAGTTCAGTAATGAAAGAGCCTTGTTAGCAGCATTCTTCTTAAGGTACCTGGAGTTGCAAACATGCTAAGTGTATGCTTAAATAATCATAAGTTGTGATGCAATTTTCTTTTAACTTAAACTTTAGGTATCTGTAATATTTCTGTGTTCCAAAAACATCCTAAGTTGTGGACATAAAATTTTTTTTAACAGCAGCTTTAATGTCATATGAACATCAGTGAACAGATACACAGCACAAATGAAGAGGAAGATGTCATGACCAACAATATACAATCACAGGAATTAAATGTTTTTACAAAAATGTTTGCAACAGTTTGATGAAGTTGTACAGCTGTGTCATCACTGTCCAGGGGACATTTTAAATAAAGGTTACACAATACCAAAAAATCCCACAAAAACAAAACACCCCCCCAAAAGCCAACAAAAACCCCCAAACGAACAAACCCCGACCAAAATAAAAAGCTCAACAAAACCCTCCCTAAACATTAAAGTTCCTAGAGCAGAAGGGAATGCTTTCAAATTTCAGTAGCTTGTTTTACAGCTGAAGTCTAGCTACTCAATGCAAAACTAGCAAATATTTTGGTAAAAAAAAAAAAAAAAAGCAGTGAAGTAAAAAGATTAAGATTCAGGGGAAAACCAATGTAACTGCCAAAACAGAAGGAAAATGTAACTCTGCTAAATGTTTCAGCTTCAGCCCCAGTTACCTATTCATCCCATGCTAAATGACCTCAGCATAGTGAAATTTCCTGGTAGAGAAGTAAAACATTCACTGGTACTGAAAAAAGCACATTTTGTTCAGATTTTAAACACAGAAATCCTGACATAAATGGCTACAAATCAGCTATTTCTTGTTTACTTCGAGTATATTTAATGCTTTAGTCATTAGTGTCCCATTACAACAAAATAAAACAACTACAAAACACATTTTATTTGTATACACCAAGGCTGCTCATCACCCCACAACAGGGTAAAAGAATTTGAACAGTGAGCATAATGCTTCCTATTTTTAATTTAAGCCATGTCTCAAAGATTCATCAGTTCCTCAGACTGAATGTTTTTACAGAACTGGTTTGTATTACATCTATTACAAGAATCCAACTTGTGACATACAGTTATGCTGCCTTTGAAGAGACACATAGTTAGAAGTAACATTATGCCTTAGCAAGAGAAAAATACTTGTGTCAGGAGTTCATGCCCTTATTATATACAGAGTATTAATGAAGTATGAAAGCATCAGGAAAAGCATTATGACTGACATGATACTGTTTTATATATTTACAATACTGCTATCAAAAATTGTGGTCCAAAACATACTTTCAGAAACGTATTAGGAAAGAAAGTAAAGACTACAAAGTCAGAAGGTTTTAAAGATAAAAGCTGGTGATGCTGTCTACACGCAAGGCGGTTAGGGAAAAAATTCCACTGACAGAATTTAGAAGAGGGTATGAATGGAGAGAGATTAAGACACCGGCAAAGGAGACCACAGAACACTGAAGAGAAAAAAAAAGCAAAAGCTCCAATTCTGTAAATGAAGAAATAAATTATAGCGTTTATATTATAGAGAACTAGCTGGGAATTGAGACAGTGGCAGAGACAAAAACAATAAAACAGAACTTGAACTATGTATGCTGAAGGCAGTTCTTCCAGGCATGGAAGTACTAATTATCAGGGGACACAGTGAGAAGGAAGTTAGTCTGGAGATAAGCAGAAGCCTGGAGAAGAACAAAAAAAGGAAGAGTATATTTTAGAAACACTAAACAAAGGAAAACACAGATGATGACCACACTGAACAGACAGTAAAAAACACAGAGAAAGATCAAATACAAATGCAAGAAATTTAGAGACTCATGGAAGTATTTATACAGGTATAGAAAGAAGCAGTTAGGTATCACTGCCATACAATATATAATGCCATGAATGAGTTTGTAAAGTTACTACTCCAGTGCTGGACATGAGTGAAAACATTCATAGCTGTCCTAACTGCTTAAGACTATCACAGGAAAGACATGTAGAATAGAGAAAGGTCAACCAGCCACTGAAAACCAGAAAGAACCAAAAATGGAAACCCATCACAGTATGTCAAAAGACTTGGTAAAGAAAAGCCCACCAGTAGTTCACCCTTCTCTGGCCACAGCAGGATTTACTGCAGTACTGTGCAGGTGCAGTAACTGCTGTGACACTGACTCTGAGCAGAACGTGGAGACGGAGTTACTTAATCCTCAAAGCACTTGATAGAACCACTGCTATGGGAGCTTCACTCAAAAGGGACAAGGAGTTTTTGAGGTTCAGCTGCAGGAACTTTAAACCCTCTATCTCTGTCACACATTTTCATGCAACAACAACCCTTCACCCTGATAACCTGCAGATTACAGTATCCCTCACAGCACAGCTTAACAATTCTTTCTTCTAAAAATGTGAAAGTAGATGTTTTGAAGGCCAAGACAGTTTTCCATTTCATGTGCAAGAGATGCAGGATTTTGATCAGAACTTTTAAGACTCCCTAAAGACTTCCAAGGAAATATAGCATAGCCAACCTCATTCACCTGAGACACAGTAATTCCTTAGCATAAAACAGGTTTTTAGCATGCTTATGCTTTTCTCCATGGCTTAAGAGGTAAGTTAAGGAAAAAAAATAACATGTGATCCAGCTATAAAAAATATCCACAAACTTGAACTTGAGAGGAAACCCTGTTCTGCCACTTCCCCCCCCCCCCCCATTAATTCTGAAGTTTAGTTTGTTCCTGTATCTTACCATTATGTGCAGTACTAATTTTTTTATATTAATAGCACAAATATGTTACTCACCTCTGGTGTCTGGACAGAAGAACTCCACATAACAGGTCTCTGAAGAAAAATTACTTGCTTTGTGGCCAGATTTCCTTCACTAAAATTTAAAGAAAATAATTTCTATGTTTTAACGGCAATAATTGTCACTAACATTCAAAGTCAACTTTAAAGTGGGTCTAAGTCCATGAGTGAGGACAGACTACAGAGCATTAGCCAGTTTATTAATTCCTCAACAGTTCTATAATGATATTTTTAAAAAACCAGAAGCATAGAACTGGGTTAAGGTGATGCACATGGAAATATGGACAGACCAGTAATTTGTACTACCACAATTGGAGTTATTTAACATATGTGCTCTTGAAAGTTTAAATATTAGAGCTCCTACTTTTAATACTTTTAATCCAAGTCTGCACATTTATGTCTGAAGCAAACCTTCAAGTCTTTATTTAACTTAATCTTCACTGTTAAATATACAGCAACATATTAACATCACAACAACAAGGCCCAATCTTAACAAATCCATAGCTTCAACAAATCTCTCAATACTTTGTGGTATGAAACTTGGGAATTAACATTCTTTACTGCTAAATAAAAGTTGCTGTAAAATGTCATCTGACACAGGAGGATAAGCTTGCTGCCTGACCACCTATGGATAAAGGGACTCAGTTTTAATAAGCTCTACATCAAGAATGAGATAAATGACACTGGCTGTTTTGTATGAGGGAGGTACCAGCATAGGCAGGACAAGAGAAATGTTTCAGAAGAACAGGGGAAAAAAAAAAGAAAGAGCAACTTCAGTCCTGGAACTTTTGCAGATACTAATACTGTTGTGGTAGACAAAGCACAGGTGTTGGGTTTTTTTCCCCAAAAGGGAATACTTGTAGAAAAATAAACATGACAAGTGAAGTTGCTCCCAAGACCAAATCAGATATTACTGATACGATGTTTCATAAGTATTACAGCCTTAGTAGTGATGATAAATACATCCTTTAAGTTTTAATCTATTTTCATCACCTTTGCACCAGAAATACATGTCACCACATTGACAGGATATATAATACAAAGCCCAACTCCATGTCACTGAAAGTGAAACAATTTCAAGATGAGAACTCTAGAATGAGAGATTTTAAAAATTCCTGTGTCCTTCTAAATATCAGATACTACATTTTTATAGGCTCTTCTTTCTCCATCTGCTTCTGGGCAGTATTCAGTAAGATGCTGAAGCATACCAAGGCAAAACACTGAGATACTTTGGCAAAAGGGTGACTACAGATTTAAGAGTGCACTAAATGTAAGTAGCAAAATAGAAACACCAAAGAGATGGGACTTCATTTGAAGTATTTATGATTCTACCTATTCTACCAATCAAAACTGTTATTATGCATAACATTACAGAAAGAACTACTACAATAATGTAAGCTTTTACTTCAGCATGGGTTTGTAACAAGGTTAACCACCACACACATGAAGTTAAAGTAACTGATGCATCAAGACTGAAAATTATTTTGTATTTAACATCAGGGACTTGCTCCAAGAAAAACCAGGGATTAAAACTCTTCCTATGAGCTCAGAAGAGCTTGTTAACAGCCTGCCCTACACTAAAGCTTCTGGACATAAGGTCTGAGAAAGTACACAAACCAGTGCTATTCCCTGCATAGACAGTGACTCAGATCAATAGTGATGATGGGTTTGTGATTGTGTTTGGCCCCTCACAATCTTCCTTTCAGTCTAGCTGAACTCAGGTCATGGCATATCTTTGCATGTCTTCCTTGGATGAAAACAGAGAACTAAAATTCCAGCTTGTGGGAAAAACAAGAATGCAGGAGAACAAATTCATTCATTTCCTTAAGCCTTACAAGGTTTCCTGTTCAAAGAGTCCCTACCTCACTATTTGCATTCATTAAAAGAAAGTGTTTAGATTTTATGTCATTACAAGGAAATCTGCAATCCTACAACCTTATTCCACTTGGCTAGGTATTTCTCTGTGCCTCAGTTATGTCTCTTTTGATCAATTGAAAAATGTCTCTTCTAAGCAACAGGGCTGAGCACAGTCCCTGGCATGGGGAAGAGCCTAGGGCTTATTTTGTAACAGTGTCTGCATTCCTTCAGAGAAGAGGAAAAAAACCCAAACATTAAGCTACAGCTTGTACAAATTCTACTAGAACAGAAAAAGGACACGATGGTGAGCAGACAAGAAGTAAATTAACAATTTTCTAAGTCTGACCTTATTAAAATGCCGCACACGACAAAGCTGCTATGAGCTTAATTCACAAAGAACTCAATGACAGTGGGATTTCCACAGAATTTAAATGAGAAAAAGTGCTTAGAGCAAGGGAAGCTCCATAGTTTACCTCACATTTCTATACTCCCTCTTTGCCTCATAAATCAGGGCATTTTGAAACCATAGATTAAGTAGTGAGCCATGATAAATTAATAACCACAAAGTCAGTGTTTTTGCACTGCATTGCCCGTAGTCTGCCTTGCCCATTTTCAGGGACTACAGTAATCAGTGAAGGGAAATAAAGGTCACTGCAGAGTAAGGCTGCTGAAGCCTTTTTCCTGTCTCTTCTTTTAAGAGTGATGAAGAGCAACAGAGACTCTTTTGTTGAAACACCAGCAATTTGTTTGTCTGCTTATGCTGTATGGGCAAAAACTGTGTCCTCTTACACGTCTATATTTAAGTCGTCCAAAACAACCATGAAGCTACAAGCTCAGTAGTACTGCCAATGGTTCTGGTTTTTCCAGTTCCATTTTTTTTATGCATGAACATTTGATATACAAAGCACTTAGAATAGATGTTAGACAATTTTCTGAAAAATGAACACAGGAAATAAGATAGATTATTTTCATCTATTCAGGGGTAGTTTTTTTTTTTCATTTCTCAAAATAAAACTTTGCACTCCTTTGGAACTGTGGATTACCTAGACTTTCAGTTTTGAGACAGACACCAGCCTGGGATACCAAGTGTCCTGGCTTAAAGGATCTATTAAATGAAAAATTTAAAAGCCTTAGAAATACTTCTAATTTTCAACCACAAACATGTATGGACTTCCACAAACTCATAATAATACCATACTAAAAACTGCAGCAGCACTAATTTACAAGGAAAGTATTTTCTAGATACTCATTAGACTTAACTCCTAAAAGGACTATTAATTTTTTTCTTGCTCTTTATCTTCTGAGCTTGGCATCATTACTATCAAATTCTTGTCTTGAAGGAATTCACCAATTAAATAAGACTTGTATATAGTGCAGGGGGTTCTTTAGGTCAATAACATTTTTGTGGATCTGTCTGGTATTCTTTTATGGTCTGCTTTCTTTCATCTAAAAATTTCTTTATTGACCCCTGACACAGTTTAAATACCCAACATGGATGGATACAACAAGCATTGCATCATATTCATTTTTTTCATGTTCTATTTCCTCATATTTCTAGCAAAAACAGAATCACTGTCAGAAGAGGGCTTCTATGCAATCTATAGTGTGCAGGCCAAAAAAAACCAAGACCCACAGTGTTTATTTTTCAAACAACACTGCACAAAATCATCACTGTGCATGTTTCAAGAAAGTTAACTTTTCTCAGGGAAATGTTTCCCGCATCCAACATAATTTAACTGTTGACGTAGGAGGTAAAGGACTAAACAGATCTCCAGACTACCGTCCCTGCATGAATGAGACAGTGACCCATGACATTCAGCTCTCAGAACACTCCAGGCATCAGGACATCTGATTTTATTAAGATCTGTAAAAACATTAAAAACTACAAACCCACATAGGAACATGTATGACAGCCTGGTGTTTTTTAAACTGTTTCAGATCCTAACCATGCAAAAACCTGAAAAGGAACACACCAGGGCACGACAATTCCATCACACACCTAGAACCCGTACTGGCCTGTTGGTTACACTATTCATCTGCAGACAAGCAGTGGGCACAATGTCTAAGAACAGATCACAAAAGATCTGAGACAAGGGAAAGTTTTGCAATAAATTAGGAGAAAAGGAAGACAAAATAGAGGAAAGTACTACAGTGAGTAAAAACGGGGAAAATAGAAAATTTTCTTTATACACTATGCACAAATTCTATATTAAAAATTATGAAAACATCATTTTTCAGATCATCCCAAAATGTTGGTTTTTTTTGTTTTTTCAGTGTTTCTGAAGCTCCTTAATATTCAGGCTGGGTTTTGAGGTCAGAGTTTCAAGTCTGGGAAAAAAACCAGCTGTTGATCAGCATAAAGTGTGTCCCTCTTTATTAAGACTTTTGCATTCCTAGGATAACCTACCACCACAGTAATGGCATCTTTCACAGCAGACACACAGTGACCTTCCAAGAATTTCTTCTCCTCTTTAAATACCAACATCAATGCCTAAAAATAGTTGTTATCAATCACTACTTAGCCTATCAGAACAGGAAGGCATTCATTTTCTGACTCTTATGAATTCTCAATTCCTAATTAGAAATTCTTGTCCATAAGCTTTTTTACTTTTTTTAAGAAAATTGAATTGCTGTATATGAGATGTACTGCAGGCACACAAAACATGATTCATCCTACTTCTTCCAAGAGTAACTCAGCTTGGGATAACAAGCATTAGACAATTCATACAGACTCCTACTCAACCATTCAGACCAGAAAATAAATGGTTTTTATTAATCTGAGTTACTCTAGTATGGATACAAAATGAATCCAGTTTCAGAGTTGGCCAGGATACAACCCCCTTTAGCATGAGCACTGCTATTTAATGCTCTGGTTGCTTCACATCTGGGATACAGCACTATTTGAGACCTAAATATCTTCCTGGTATGTTCTCTCTAATTCAAGGAACAGCTCCAGCCTAATCAGTCCGTTGATGCTTCCTACAGCACTGGGTCCTAACTTTTTTTCTTACAGCACTTTGCCTCTTTTAATTGGCCCTGCCTTTGCTCTGTGATCTATGAGGTACAAACCAACACCATGTGATGTGCTGCAAGCACAGACTGACACTCCCAGAGTGTCATTCAGCAGCTGCTCAGGACATTCCTGACCCTGCTTATCCAAACCCTATGGGGCTGGTTCAGTTACATTGCTTGGGGGACACAAAAGGTTGGTTGGCAGTTAAAAATTCTCTCATCCTATGACTCAGAACACACCATGACTACTAAAATCTCTCTCTCATTCTTCTCTGGCATTCTTCACAGATTAAACCCAGATTCTGAACACTTACTCTCAAGCTCTAAGATTTGGCCAAAATTTCAGCTGTTTATGAAAACCAGGCCAAGTAGTTCACATAGCCCTTAAGTCACCATGTTCAAAGCTAATACACTTAGACTACAAAATTATTGCAGAAATTAAAGGATAACCATTTGTTTCATATTCTGGAAACTGCTTCTTCCAGAGGAAAACAAAACATAGACCCTTAAAAAAAAAAGCAACAGAACATGCCATATTTTACTACAACTTCTTTTGTCTTTGCATTTAACCAGTTGGTTGAAATCAACTATTAGAAAAACCACTGCCAAAAAAACCCAACACCTATTGCCTTATCACAAAAGCCTCCTTATGCGGGGTGAGTTGACTTATTTATGTCAAATCACTTGACCAGAACTCCACTTTCTTGCAGCAGTTTTCTTAATCTTTCATTCACATCTTTTTCATGCTGTCTTGATTTAACACAGTGAGGTCTGGGATCCAAAGATTACTCAAGTCACCCACTCTTCCCACAGCTGCTAATGAGCCCTAAGTCCTGCCTCAGTACATCTGTTTGTTTTTGAAGTTTGGCAATCTTATGGGTGGAGAACCTTAAAAAAAAACGATGAGAGAAGAGAGGCATTAAGTGTGCTTGGTCTAGTGTTTCATTGGCCATTTTTTAGCTTGATACTGTGATGAAAGCCAGAGTACCTTTTCAGGGGGTTATTTAAGAAAAAAAAGCCTGGAATGTTATGGAAAATCCAGGTCTGCAATTTAGCTTTCTTCTTATGTAGAAAAGAGGCCCATCAATGATCTAAATAAGCAATACAGCTAGAGACTGAAATCCAGTAGTCTGGTACTATATTTGAGGTAAACCATAATGTCTATATTAAAGAAGAGAAACAGCCCAATAACTTGCTGGATTAGCACATTCTCTGCCCTAACTTGAAATAAATACTCCATGACTGTCTTGTGACAACATGACTTTTTCCATAGTCTAAATCAGTCATTCACCAAGGTCCTAAACTAGTGAAACATTCCCACACTTGTTTCCGGTTGAAGCATGAGTAACCCCATTGCTGTGGACTGGGTATGTGATAAAAAGTTTCCTAAATAAAATTTTTCATGTTCAGATTTACACAATATATTTTAAATTTAGAATAAGACTCACTGAAATCAGTAATCCTAAGCAGATATGGTAAAAACACTCCACGAAAGTGCTACTTACATCTCAAGCTCTACATACATTTAACATCAGCATTTTTCTTCCTTTTACATTTAAGTATGCAAGTATTTGCCAATTCTCAGACATACACACCAAAAATGCTGTAATCAATTGTTTGGGTACCTGTCATGTCGTACAATTGGTGTAGGCAGGACACAGGTCAGGAGCCATCCAAACTCAGCCAGCGTGTGCAATAAAGGTCCATAATCTGTTTTAATTTCACACCCCTACATTAATAATTATAAAAAGTAGTAAAGAGACTCTGTACAGGTTTTGTTTGCATTTCTACACAATTACAACACCTCCCCTCCCACTTTAAATGAGATAATCCTCTGAGATGACATCAAGCTTGTTTGATGGAGATTCATTATTTCAAACTGAAAACAACTTGAAAAGTTCAAGACTACAAAATCCATGGAAAACAGAATTTATTAACATTAGGTATGGGCCCTGACTCATCAAGACAATTCAAAGCACATCTCACTCATTAAACTTGTCACTTTGCTAAATTAGTGTCTAAAACTTTTTAAGCACCATAATTACATGTGTCAATTGGCATCTTTATACTTTTTACTCCACATGTGAAGAATAAGCATCTCACTTAGATACATAGTTAAGGTTTTGGTAGGTTTTTCTGCGGGTTTTTTTTTTTTAATAGAAAAGTTTAGTTTGATGTTGATTTTTTCACATTGGTAAATGTATTTATCATTGGATATTTCAAAAAGTAAGACCTAAATCCAACAACAACTGCTTTCAGATGTCATTGATACCAATAACCCTAAAAGAGTAGAATATTTCTAAACAGTAATTTAAGTAATTTTATTGCTGTAACCTACTACAGCAGTACATGTAAGTTTATTAGGAAACCCAAGTCTTTCATATTTAGCAGAAAATTTTCATAAAAATAAATATCTGAATACCATACTGAATTAATTCACTATCAATTTTCTCTTGTTCTGTTTCCAGTTCTACTTTCTCCTCCTTTTTAAAGTATACCTCACACTATCAATGTGATCTGCACTTGCTGAAACTACACCTAAATTGGTCTGAAACACACACAAAGCCCCCCCCCAACATTTTCTTTGGTGGTTGTATTTGTTGGTATGAACATTTACAAATGTCAGGCCAGAATTCCTCCAGCATATTTCTTTTATGCATATTCACCAACGCTCACAAATCTGATTTCATTTTTATGATTTGTGGCTTTAGTTAAGCCTATGCAGGTGACTTCAGGAAGCCATCCTTAATGTTTATGGGACACGGGTACCAGCATCCTAAAGGAAAAAACAAAGAAAAAAACAAGTAGGAAATAGCATTGCTAAGTAGTCACCTATTTACCTCAATGACTGTCCATTGTTCAACAACTATTGCATCATTTCCTTTCCTATTAGAACCTGGAACCCCAGCACCTTCTTCTTCGTAGATAAAGAATCCTTCTAAAGATTTGGGCAAATAGTCCCCTGTGAACATAAACATTAAGTTTTAGGTTAACAGATTACCAAGACATACACAAGATGTTTCTTTCTCACTGAACAATCCTCTAAAATAAATGACTCAGCAAACTCAAAATTGTGGTTCTTTATCCATCTAGTTACAGCTTGGAGTGTGCAAATCAACTTATTATTAAAATCCCTTTTTTCTATACAAATTGAACTATGAGCTATTTTCTCAAAAGCATTAACCCCTTCCATACTCCAATCTGAATTCCAGTTTCCTGTATTCAACACATCCATTGCAGAGGATGGGCATGACCCTTTTTCTTCAGCTTCGATATTGTCTTCCTGACAAGAAGCGTGGCTTTTGGTGTGGTGGGAAAGAGCATAAAAATGAGTGAACCATGAAGTGCAAAGCTCAACTACATATGTAAATGGCCACAGGAAGAGCCTGAAACAAGTAATTGTAGGAGGATTCCTGACGGGAAGGAAGTTTCAGAGCACAACTCCCTGACTCACATGTCAAAGCCTGGTAGCATCCGTTTGGCCCAAACTAACACTGTGCATCAAATATTGGTTCATTTTCTGGTTTTGCTTCTCCTAGCAGCCTCTGGGAAGCCTTTTGTGGAGATTTATCTTGACAGCTGACTAAAACTAATTTTGTACAGTAAAATTATGTAATCCTCAAAATAACAGCTTTAAGTCTCCTTGAATGCTGGATGAGGTATGTTATTACCTGCATATTAAAGACGGGGAAGTTATTCATGCACAGAAGAGCAGACAGCTCTCTCTGTGGGGAATGGGAAAACTGTAAAACTGTTGTTGGACAACAGCTGCAAAGATTAATTTCAACAGCTGCCAAAACCACCCCTCAGTGAACTGTAACAGATCTCCAGAGAGTTCTCTTCCAGCTCTAAAAAAACTCTGTATTGAAAACTACAAGTCTGAATTCTCACCTCTCCTCCCCCAAAGGAAATTTGGTTCTTCCACTGAGTTAAATAAATAGGAGTAACAGCTTCAGAGCAAAAAAGATGACTACCACAAACTGTGACATTAGACTGTTCACGCACACAAAATATGCAGTTTGAGAGGGACTAGCTGCCAAATTCCATCAGAAGTAAATCTATGTTGATGAGCTTATGTGCCTCTGAGTCACTAAATTTACTGCAGAGCTACAGAAACACAGTGATTCACACTCAAAACCATGGAGAACAATGAAAACTGAAGAGCTGTCATTAGTGTCAGGTTTTTGTTTTTGAAAAATCGTAATTTAACTTGCAAAGATCTTATGTTTTACATTTTTTAAAACTTCATTTAAGGCCTTCAATAATCCAAGCCTTGTAAAGGGGACAATGAGTGCATATTGTTTTAAATCAGAATTATCAGAAAAAAGCATAAGACATAGTAAATACAACAACTACTCACACTGACAGTAATTTTACCCTCCTCATATAATTCATGTAAGAAGCAGAAAAAATGACTTATGAGAGCCACTGTAATACATTATTAATTGCCTATTGCACTTGATAATCAGCCTAAGCATTGCAAAGACTGTTTAAGGTCCCCAGGACATTTTCAACAAACATTTGACACGACTTTTCTCCACTGCAACCCTGTATTTTGCTTGCTTACACTGGACTAAAATAATTAATTCTAAAGGAACACAAACAACTTGCAACTTAGTACAAGCAAGACAGGTACAAATCCAACCAAAGTATCACCTTAGTGAAGTATAAAGTCTAGGCTTGCTATTAGTTATTATTACTAATTATTAGTTAAAATAGTTAATTGTTTTGGAATTTACTAAACATGTCAGCTTGTCTTGGTCCATACCCCTAATGCTAGGTACTACCATTTTCTTCACTTTTTTGCAAGTAATTGTACAACAGTAGCTACCTACTATTTTTTGCACACTTTTAACTTCTGGCTTTCAGACAAATTCAGTTCAAATGGAAATTAATCTCTCAATTACACATTTTATCAGCAACAGAGTTTGAGAGTTCTAAATGCTTTTCATCCCATTGTTTTCTTGAAAAACCAAACCAAACCAAATGAACCAGCACAAAAGGTTTATTTTGTTATAAAGCTACACTAGTTTGCTGCTTTGGAAATTGTCAGTTTGATAAAACAAAGCAGAAATTTCAATTACTTAGTCTATTATGAATTTGTAGAATCTGATACCTAAAACAGGAGTAATTTATTTTCTGGGCAGTTACAGATCTATCTGAACATGTTTACATATTGACTCTCACATCAAGAAGCAAAATATGATAATTTTTTTCAAGTCACACAGTTCTGTGTAAACAAGCAAAAGCTTCATGATGTCCTGGGACAGTACTCACCTTTAGAAGTGTCCCAGTGTACAAAAGAATCAACTAAGGACAATCCTTGTTTATAATAAAATGTAGTTAATTCTAGCCAGTCTGCTTCCAATGTACTAACAACTGGCCCCTTTCTTGTTACTTTCATAGACAAAACACCTTCATGGTAGGTCCAGCAGGTAGAATCATCATCAAAAACATTGAAGACTGTATACAGCTTGTCTAAGGAGAGAAAAAGGAAGAATGAACCTCAAAGACAGTGCTCCAAACTTAGTAATATTACTAATCTCTTATTTTAACATAATTTTCTAATTCTACACAACAGTTTTAATAATTGATTCTTGATGTGGCTTTGATCAAGAACTAAACACACTCAGGACAAGGTGTGAGGGGAGGTACACTTTGGGATATGAGGAAAATGTGAAGGTATTACAGTTGGGCTGTCACTGGACTCTTCAGATAGTTGGGGTTTGCATAAAGAAAACATACAAGGACTAAGGAAAACCCAGCGGAAACAGGCTTCATTTCTGCCACTCAAGGAACTGCTGGCTACAGATATTTGCAAATATAAAAATTAAAGACAATTTTCTAAGTTTGCAAATACAAGGAATGCCTTGTACTGATTTTTACCCATTATTTTCTGAAGCTAAGTACCAGTGTAATTAGTTGCCTACTGGGATTTTCCCATAGTAACTGATGATCAGTGGAAATTAAGGATACAAAACCAACATATCCTCAATTTGTTTTTATCTTGGTATTAATACAGTACTGTAACAAAACCAGTCACAAACAAGCACTCATTAAAAGTTAATAGATCCACAGCATTTTAGGAAATCACTGGTGCAAGTTATGAAATTCTTACTATGTGTGTTCTACAAACACTTGTGTGTCACTGGTTTGGAGAAGTAACACAAAACAGTTGCCCAGAAATATTCTCAGATTGCCTAATACTGCTGGGCAGCCTAAATCAATGCAAACCAACCTCTAAACATGGAAGTTTTCACACTGTCAAAACAAAGGAATTTGCTTAGATGACCCCACTTTCTAGGCTCTAGAAACAGAGATTAATTCCAAAGAAGGACTTGTACTCCAAGTAGTCTGAATCAGTATCTGGAAGAATCCCTCTCTGTTTTGAGAAGTGTTACTACAGCCACTGCAGGTAACATCAGGTGCCCAGAATAAGGTAAATTAGGAACAAAATGTTGAACTTTCAGTAAGAGATGACTCTTTTCCATACAGTTTTATCACCTTCACAGGTGCTTATATTAGATGTGTTTATCCTGACAAAACTTAATTTCTTTTCCCACATATTGAAGTGAGATCACTTATTCTTCAGAAAAAAAGAAAATTGTTTCCCAATACAACTACTCAATTCCTCATGTCTACCAGAAATTTACCTCTGCAAGCAATGCATTATAGTGAAAATTCAAGAGAATAGTTCAAAAAGCAACATAATAGTCAAAATTCATACACCATGAACCCCAATCTGTAACTTGGACACAGTTTTGCCTCTTTTGAGCAGAGGTAAACGGAAGTGGCACACTGGCATAGCAGTACATATCTACACGTATGTAAGACTGCCTTGGAAAATTCACATCAGGATTTTTCAAAATGATGGTTACATAAAACATAGACCAAGAAAGGTGGTTAAGTTTCATCTTATGAACTCCAGTGATTTTCTATCTGACTAGTGTAGAGAAGCCTGGCATATCCTTGCCAAAGCTTTTTCAAGAGTTTGCTGAGAACACTGCACGTAGAGGATGCACTGGCTGCTTATCTTTCTGGTTACACCAGTCTGCACAAACAGTGCTCCTGAACAGAACAAGAGTTTTCCACTTCTTCCTTGCAGGACTTCTATTCTGCTATATATAGCAAACCCACTATTTCAAGCTGTAAGGAAAGAATTAAGCTTTAACTGATTATGATATAAAGGCTCTCTTGTAGGAGAACTGCTTTTAATCAAGAGTTAAAAATAAGAGGAACATTGATTATCTCAGTGCTTAGAGTCATTCTCACAGTCTACAAACTGGAGAGGCTGCTTTAACAGGAGAGTGAAAAGGTTGCTTTTGAGAGCAATTAAAAACATGTCTGGCTCATCAGGGAAGAGCCCATTATGTCAAAATGCAGCCTGACATGGAAGTTTCATGCTGCCTGCTTTCCACACAATACTGTCTTGCATTAGTTCTCACACTTAGATTACATCTTCCTTTTTACCTTCTCCTCTTTTAGCAGCCAGGAGGCCTTAGAGTTTCAGTACCAGAAGCCAATGTTTCAGGCCATTTTTTACACAGACTACACCAAGCATCTCATTCTTCTACAACTAAGCTGTCTATCACAGCACCAGCATTTTTTCAATTATGCTTTTCATTCCCATACTTCTAATGCTTACTTCTCTCTAATAAATTCATTTTGTAACAATTATTGTCTTTGATTTCATGGTCAATGCATTAATTTAAGTGATCTCTTTCAGGACACTTCTTGAAGGCACATTAACCAGAAAGAATCCATTATGAACGGATTTATTTGCTGTACATTATGTGAATTGCCTGGAAGCATGCAGAATTTTGGCTCTAGCTGGAGGGGACTCTTTGTTGTCAGCTCTGAAACAGGCACAACTGGAATCACACAACATACTTGGAAATCATTACATGTTTATAACACAATACTAAGTAAAACTACATGTGCACTGCAGAAAATATTTTATAACAATTGCATCCTTCTAAAAGGAAGGATTTTTAGTGCCACATGTTTGTTATACACATATCAAGCAAAAACCCTTTCTGTTTGCACCACGTTTCAAGTCACAATTACACCGTGGGCAATTCTGGGGGGGTTTGTTTGTAGTTCTCTTTCTTTAAATTGCAAACTAGAATTCTGACAGTAGATCTATAATACTCCGTATGAAAAGTGAAATATTTTAATATATTACCACAGCTCACATACATAAAGCAAAAGGTAAGCTCTCCTTCTGCTTCTTTTACTGACAGCTCTTTCAGATATATGTGCGCATGTGCATATGTAGAGGCATCTTCCAAAAGCAGTATTTGATACAACAGAAAATGCTGTTCTTCTATTTTTTCCAACACCTCAACAACTCAATAAAATACCTTATTTCTGCAACAAACAAGCAGCGTTTATTACCATGTCCTTTTCGTGGTTTAGAAGGGCTGACTTCTTTTCCAAACTGGAAATCTGAATCCTCTAACAGTCTGCTTTCTCCATGCATTTCCTCCTCTACCCCACTCTCAGATGAGTGACCACTCAACGTCCCTTCATTCCAGTTTTTATAGTTTTCATCAAAGTTTTCTCTTCTGTGTTCCCTATTTCTTCTGCCCAGTGTTGATTCCAGCTCTGCACCTCCATCTGCGCTTGTTCCATTACAGGCTTTAGGCTCAGGAAAATGTTGTGTTACAAATCCCACAAACTTCTTTCCTCTTTTAGCAGCTTCATTAACCTGCAATACAACAAACTTAGCTGCAGAATCATTTCAGAATTGCATGGACCTTTTTCTTCTTTAAAACCTGTACATACATGAACTGCTTAACTAAACTGCTGAGAACATAGAAGGCATAACATTGTATTACAGAAGGGTGACTCTCCTTTGATGCTGCCCCTGCTTCAAAGTAAATGGAAGTTTTCCAGCATGTCTTTGGAGTCAGGCCAGGAAAGGTGGCCAACACTGGGAATGACTTCAGAGTATACAAAGTCCTTCATTTAGAACAAACCCAAAGTATTTTATTTACTGTGTTGTATTGGTAAGCAGTATAGTAGAGCAATAAATAGTATTTCTCTAAATAGGTGATGCTAGTCATACTAAAAATAACGACCTCCAAAATTATAGAAATATCTCTGTCTTGTGCTGCGAGTCATTACCCCCTGGTTCCCTTGGGGGCTACTCAGCTTCATTATTACTGAGGACAAGTAGAGTGCATGAGCAGAGAAAGGAGGGAGCTAGAAGCAAATTAAAATCCTCTCAACTCTTTCAGCCAGTGATGTCTTTTTCTCTGCACTGAAGTCTCAACATACAACTGTAACATCTATGCTACCTGTGAGATGTGTCTGCTCTTGAAGGCATTTTTTCTTCCTGGGTTAAGGAGTGCTACCATTTAGGAAGGTGACCCCACTGACACCTTGTGCTACAAGCTCCCCTGTGAAGTAAAGTCTTCCCAGGTAAATAGAGAAGCCTCAGCTCAGAAAGAAGACATCACTTGGGAAGTACTGGATTAAGTGAGGACAGAGAGGGAAGGATCTTTATTCAGTTTACTCACCTAAACTACTAATCAGCAGAGTGAGTAAAAATCAAACAACTGATGGTACTGAATCCCTTTTTAGTATCATGATAGTCACACTTCAGTCTATCTACTGCCATTATTTATGTACAGCAGTGATACAATATGCCAATCACTGTGATTATATATACAGAGCTGCTGCTTCAAGGACAACCAAGACAGTTTTAAATTTAACAAGCAACAGAGAAAAACAGGCAATATGATAATGTTTTTGCTGAAACACCACAAAGACTTATTGTTTCATACCTTTAAAAAAAAGTACTAAGATTTAACTGGATTAATTGCTCTGTCTTTTTAAAACAGAGCATTTTAAAATCAAATTATTCTCACATACTACTTCTGTAACAGATATGCTTCCAAGACTCCATCACTGCTCATTTCAAGTGTGTTTTTCCTTCTAATCCTTGTCTGGTACACTACACCAACCTGGAAATAGGTATCTATATTATACATGCATAATGTAATTTCATTTTAAATTTGAAACACCTGACAAAGTCAAAACAAGCCATTTAGAAAACAAACAACTCTTGAAATTTCAAAGATCATTAAAGATCTCCAATATGCTTTTTCTCCTACTACCCTCCTTGGCAACTAATGTAAAAGACATCACTAACTCTTGTAATAACAATAGCTTCCTGTTTCAGTAAGTCTTCAATTTTGCAGAGGAAGTTAAACACAAAAAGAACCAGAACTATAACTTGCATTCCAGTAGAAGTTTACTTTAAGTATACAATGTTTTCAAAAGCTGTGCCAAATAAATATCTAGTATAGTTCCTATAAATGCTGTACTTTTTGTTAAAGAATGAAAAAGCCATTTTTCTCAGGTACTTAACTCAGAAAAGCATAAAACTTCACATATCATACAAGCATTTTATAAAGAGTGACTGAACTTGGGCCTGATTCTGCTTTCAGTGGTGTAAGCAGCCAGACTCCCAAAGCTTTACAGGGATACTCAGTCCTACATTACAAAAAGTAACTTTTCTCACTTTGAGAACAGTTCTGTAGCTTCTATAAAATAAACACAAAATTAAAACCACAACCACTAAATGTAACTTACATGTATGAAAGAAATAAATATCTGAAGAAAAGTTGGAAAAAAACTCCCATTACCTTCTCTAGCAGTTCTTTCACTACTTCATTTGTCAGTGTTTCATATGTTAAAGGACATTCTTCAATCACCAGCCTGGGGTGCCTTTGTCCTCTGGGTGCTGCATGCTTCTGGCTAGAACACAGAAAGAAAGCACTCTTTGTCAGGAGTTTGCTGCAAACTTGAGCAAATGCTTGCATATAGAATTCTTTTCTTTTGGAATAGTTATGAATGAAATACTGACAATTCTTCTTCATACTTTTTAGAACTCAGTGGGTTTTGGTGTTTTGTTCTACTTCCACAAAGTGGCAGGTACTGTGTGTTTCAATGCTAGGATAAGAATACTAATATTTAACTGGAGTTTCATTTGAAGACCATGCAGAGAGATACTTTGGAAACTGAGCTTTACTGACAAACAGCTCTGTCTTTGTAAGAAATAAATGCAAAGATCTCTGATGATGCAAAATGCACCAATTTAAACTATAAATTTAGTAAGCACAAAGTAGGTTCAGTTTTGTAGAAAACACACTATGAATAAAAATGGTGCTTTTACACTGTTAACATCCTGCTGCTTAGTTTTTGTAACTAAAGCAGAGCTGCAGCTGTTAAATGAAACAGTACAGGCAAATACTAGAAATACAATGCAAAAACACTGGGGGCTAAATAATGTTTAAATCTCTCATATTTAAGCTGACAAACTCAAAGTTATAGAACTGTGCTCATGTTTTATCTAAAGCCAGTTGTGCTATTAGTCAGACAATATTTAGTGTATGCCAATAATATAACAGGATTTAATTTGATGCTTCCTTCATACAATCATTTCATTTAGAAAAGAATGTCAATGAGATACATTCAAATAGAAAAGGTTACTTTCCAAACAGTAGTTGGAGAAGGTATATTTCCCCACAGCAAAACCAAACTTGGTACATATAGTGCCTGGGAAGGAAACTGGAACCTACACCAGTTTCACATGTAGGCTACAGAGACTCATCCTTCACCCATTCAAGGGCCTAAAGATTCAAACAACAACATCCAAAGGATGCCACATCTACAGGGACAAGGCAAATTGTGGGAGCTGCATGCTGGCAGTGTCAGCTCTTGGAAGCCTCAGATCCGGAGCAAGCATTTTGCTCTCTTACTCAACCTTTTGCCCATATGAACAGCATTCACCTTGTTTGCAGATGAACTTACAAAGGTTAAGTTGTATGAACAGTAAATACTCTGGACCAGGCTTGTTCAATCAAAAGGTTTAAGAATTTCTCTCAAATGAATGTTTTAGGAAAGCATTATGGGAGTGGCAGCGAGGCAGCTTCCAATTCACACCCTTCCAGTCCTCAAATAAAGGCAACAACCTTTGTGCATCACATAAGGACTCAGGAGAGAAGGGGAAGCCTGACAGCTTTTAATGCAGTAAGAAATCCACTTTTCTAGTTACTCAAAATAAGAACAAAAGGTTATCTTCTTGGCATTCCAAGGAACTAATGGTAACATTGTTTTGTACATCTTCTTTAGGGTCACACAGTGATTACAATGCATTAAAACAGGAATAATAAACAAGACCATGGATCTGGAACAAAAAATGAGCTCTTGCCTCTCCCTCAGTGTCAAAACTAAGCTTTTGTATGATCTCTGATCCAGAATGATTATTTCCTTCTTAAGAAAAAACCCCAAACTATCCCTGACAAATTAATTCACAAACTATGTAATTTTCCCCTGGGAAGAGACAAAAGTTTTGAAAACCAAGAAAAAGCAGACATGAGTTAGTTTAAAACAGCTTATTACTCTCCTAGTATTTTGATTAATCTTTTATTTGCTGCAAGTTCTAAGACAGATGATATTACATTTTGGATTTTTGTTAGGACATTTACTAAGGCAAAGCAAAAATTATTAGCCTGTTGTGTGCTTAGAATCCTTTAAAAACATTACTAACTTGCTAATCTGAGGTGCTCATTTCAAATTGATAATAAGCTATGCAGGTTGAGCAATCCACTTACAAATGGCTTAAGTAAAGAATCAGTGTATTCAAATTATTTCACTGTTACCTTAGTTTTAATCGTGAAAGTACCACTCGATACATGTGACTTGCAGGGAAACTCCTTCTCCGTCCAATTGGCAGCATAATGGGATGAACAGCTCCTACAACATATCCTTTGCTGTAATAGTCTTCCACCCGAGATGCTATATCCAGCACAGAACTGATCTTGATAACTTCTGGATTAGAGGAAGCTAAAAAGCATTGAAAGCAGAAGAGAAGCACATGATACTGTGTATATCCATAAACATTTTGGGTGAGCTCCTTTTAAGTAAACCACACAACCTATCCCCAGGCATTTATTTACAAACTACAGTAGTATTTATACAAGAAAAAGCAGATTCACAGATGATTCAACACTATTCAACTACTTCAAGTACCTATTTTTACAACTTAGTGTGATCTATTTTTAACATACTTGGCAACATTTTCTGCTCAATCTAGGTCTGCCAAGCTGATTTAAAAGCTATGTTAACATCTAAACACACAATAGGGCTGAACTTAACAAAGCAACTATTTTGTCTACCCAAAGCCTTCAACATACTGAAGCAGTATCTCTCAACCCCAGTTGTGAGGTAAATTCCCATGTAACAGATTTAAGCATACGACAATTATTTGTTTCCATTAATTTTTTTCCCCCCTTAGAAGTGATCTGTGGAGTTGACATATTGACAGTCCCAGTTCCTTTTTCCAACAGACATAAGGATATATCACCTAAGTAAGCTTGTGGTGTCACCGATTTCTAAGGAGGGTCTCTCTCAGCATGTGCAGGCATTTTGCATCAATAGGCAGCACCTGGACAATACACTGCTGTTAGGGAAAACTACAGAGATAAAGGGAAAACTTCTTGGACAACCTTTTTTTGAATGGCCCACAGCTTTTCCAGAGAGGAAAGGAAGATTCCGCATTGGTAAGAGATGATATATTCTGCTAGAGTCAGTCTGATGGGTCAGTAATTCCTGTTCCTCTCAAGTACAACTGGAACTGTAAATGCTCTCAGAAAGCAGGAAATCAATACTCATACACAAACAGTAGCAGAAGAGTAATTATGCCAGCACAGATTTGCCAAAGCTTTAATCCTTTGCAGTTATGAGCTCTGATAACAAAACAGCTTGGCTTGAAATCTGCTGGTCTACTGGTGACCTCTGCTCCAAGCAGCCTACTTGTCTGTATTCTGATGGGTCCCTCTTTGCAGGACTTCCCATGCATTAAGACCAGTGCTTATCTGCATTAAAGGATGCCTCAATCAAATTTAAGTGACCTCATGACACTTTTTCCAAGATACATACAACCTTAACGTGCTGCCCTGAACATTCCCTTTCCAACCATACAACTGAAAATAATGAAATACACTAATTCTCCTTTGATTCTGTAATTTAAAAAGTATATAAAAATAATAAGTGCAATTACATAAATCTCTCATAACTTTGCTGAGTTAATTTCATGTTCCTACCTTCTCTTGTCTACATATAGTGCAGGTTGGCAATCAGCAAAGAATTTCAGGACCTAAGACATAGCAAGTCACAAAGTTTGTCTATCCTACTGTTTTAAACGATCATCAACTGGAGATATGACTCTTTAGTTTGCTCAGATGTTTTATTCTAATAAACTGAATTAGAACTCCTCTGGTTCATGAGTGGTGTTCTGTAAAACCTCTCTATACTGCTTTCCCACTATAAAATGAGGATATTGACATACATACACTTATGGAGGGCTTTAAAAAAAAGACCACAAAAACCCCACAAACCATCAGAAACTAATATTTTACAACACTCAAATGCTTTTTAATACCAATTTCTACAAAAGGGACAAAGGAACAGAGATCTACTTTGCTTGTCACTGTAAGAGCCTCAAAAGAAAAGCCAGCAAGAGGAACCAGAATAATTTATACTGTAGGAAATGCACACTACCAAAAATTATCACCAACATACATACTGATGGTTTATTGCTGTTAACCAGAAAATTCAACATATTAAACTAAACTGTCAGTAATTCTCAGTCATAAGAACAGGGCTGTTGCACTTTTTCTTTTTAAGTAGACAGTATATCACAGCTCCCCTTCTGTAAACAGATGTCTTGCCCTTAGTAATACCTCCATCCCATGATTCCACTCATTGAAAATCCAGGAGATACATGTATTGAGAAATAACTGCTCCATAGCCCACAAGCCAAAAAAGCAGGAATGATGCAATAGGATCATGACTTCACTGATTTTACAAATTTCTTTAACCCTTTTTCATTAAAAAAAAATTCCTTTCTGATGTGCTCTCAACAGGTAGCCAAAATACTGTAGCAATAGCAACTCCAGCCAACTTTCTAGCTGCATAGTAAGCCTCAGATGCAGGATACTGAAGATGATGACAAAACAGCTATTTCATACTTATTCATATTGGTACTCAGAGTGACAAGAACTTGACAGCATGTCACCTTAGTAGGCTGCATCAGTATTTATTTTTCTCCCTAATATGAGGGTTATGGATAAAGCATAAGCATTCTGCTTAGTAGAAATATATAAACTATCACTACTTTTTGGGTAAACTGACTTAAAAGAATAGCAGCTGTTTTTTGTTATTGGGATATGCCTCATGCCTGAGACCTTGGAATTTACAGTCACTGACAGGCATTTAAAACTATACTTCAGAGTCCACTGCTCCCTTTTCTTTGTACTATTCAGTTCTACCAAAATAAAAGATTGGCTGCAATTTTCTTGTTTGGGATTCTCCTGATGGAGATCACCCTCCATGGAACTCAAAGCTAATTTTTACAGTAGGGATGGGAGCATTTTGGGGACCAGGAGGAGAGAAGCCAAGGTTCAGTGCACAGCTAATAACTAGTTAAGATGCACAGGGACTGCAGCCAGCAAATTTAGACTGCAGCACGGTTGACCTAATCTCCATCATGGCTTGGGAGAAGATCACAGACTGCTGAAAGTTTCCCCAGCAGGCTCATTTCAACTTCACATTGCATATACCTGATAAAGCACAGAATAAGGCATATTGAATTGAAGTAACACATTTATGCTTGCTATACTTTTATCTTGATGCAGGACATAGTTTACCGTAAGATCTTAAAATATTATTAAGTGCAGATTTTCTGTTTTACTTGATGCAAGATCCAGTGGCAAGAAATCACTTGGGCACACAAATCTATGTAGGGGAAGACCTTGCTCTGGAAAGTGGCACAGCAGAATGAGTGCCATAAAGATATGGCACAACTTGACAGCAGAGCAAAAACTTTGGTCTGCAGTGATAAAGGGGTCTCACTTTCATTTAGCCAAAGGATATTCAAATAGCAACAAGTACATGAGCGAGTTGACTGAAATAGAAGAAAAAAAGACAAAAGCTCAATATATTGTCTACACTGCTTTAGCCAATTCCCACATTTCAGAAACAATCAGAATTTAAAAATGCCTCCACGACAGTATATATACACACCATGTTTTATTTCTGTATTCATCTTAGCTCTAAAAAAGAGAGACTTCAAAGAAAAAATATTTTAAGGTCATATATAGGCATAGCTAGAACCAGTCAACAGAAAGATACCTGTGTTTACAAATCCTCTTACTTCCAGTGAGAAACCTAAAGAAGAGTTAGGCTGTTATCTGGAACTGTTATTTAACGTTCATAATTCCACTGAAGTGAAGCAATTCTGAATATCAGATAAAACAGGAGAAAATTGATCTTTACTGCTGTACTGCTAGGTTATTAAAACAGAGATACACCTTTATTTGCACTTTTTTAATGGGCTTTTACTTAAAAAGTCACAACCTCCTTTACAACAAATAATTTATACAGCACTTCTAGAAACTAACTTGAAAACACAGCAAAACTATCCAGAAGAGAGGCTATTTAAGAACACTAAACGCTCTTCAGCTTCCAAAAAATTTATCCTTTCTATCAGTGGATTAATAGGCAATCCACGTACGCCTTAGGCAGCCTAGCTCTATTTCCAACGTCTTACCACTATTACTTACTCGTTAGTTTTGTTTCCTCAAAAGGAACAAGCCAGTAAGAAACTTTTTGTGTAAATAAACAGAACACAGTTACATTCTGCTACATTATAGTACTGGAGATCTATCTTCTATTAGTATCTTGCAGTTTTTTTAAAAAAAGACTCCTGTATTTTAGATAAAAGTATTATAAGAGTTAAAAGTAATCAGAAGCCAAGTTTTGTTTATGAAAAAGTTCCTGTAGTTGCAGTAAGATCTGCACTTACACTGTCTCCCTTTATCCAACCCTTCTAGTAACAGCGTTTACTTCAAATCCCTGTTATTAAGCATTTCCAGTAGATTGGGTTGTTACAAAATGCAAGTTACTATAAAGTGACTGTAAAACTGAGCTGTCTGTTCTCTGAGGGCAGCCATCTGGGCTTGTTTATGTTTTCAACTTTGTGGAACAGGGAGTTGCTCTGTTAGAGATGGGACACCCTCGGGAAGGAAGTATCCCACAGAGCACTGTCTGCCTCTAGCTATGCATACAGATTCTGTTTCATTTCAGTCACAATTTCAAAAGACTATTCAACAACTACAAGTAAAGCATTTGGAAAAAATAGTAAGCCGAAACTCAGACTCTTACAGAAACATCTACCAAGAGACTGTGGTGGGCGTAAGAGGGGAAGTTACTCCTGATATACAACTAAGGAACAGGCTTACTTCTGCATAAAGTAACAAGGACAATGACAGCCTGTTTTCAGAAGTTGAGTGCATTTAAAAGATTGTTATTCAATTAAGGCTCAGGCACAGTGTATTTTCTGAACCGTCACACTGAATTCAGACAACCATTATTCAAAGTGAGTACGGATGGCAGTATCTGACTCCCAGGAAACTAGGAAAACTCTCTAACAGCTTTTAGCCAGCTTCCTTAAAGAGGACAGTTGTATAATTTGGAGGGTTTGGTTGTTAAAAATACTTCAGCAGTTTCCATTGTAATTTTATACAAGTAAGAACCTTCGTCATGATTTGTGTTTCAAAATAAAAGTCTTACATTTTGGCTAGCTTTGATAAAAGTGCCTAAGATTTACTGTAAGTCAAACAAGACAAAACTAAGTTAAATCCTGTTCCTTCTCATTTCAAAATAGTAAAGATACAGCATAAAAAAAATACCTTCTACAGTAAAATCCAGCAATACATATTCATAAGCAGAATCCGTCTTTGTTTCAACTTGTGGTCTCTTCAGTGTAGAAAAGATTTTTCCAGGGCTGCTATCATCTGGGTCTTCCAGCTTTCTCAGTCCGCACCCCATGGCAAGATCTGCAAATGATTAAGTCGCAGGAAAAGGTGGGGGGAGCAGCAAGATCTGTCGCTCTTACTACAGGAAAAAAAAGGAACCAAAATAATTCCCCTTGATTTTTTCTATTATCTGTAAATCCAAACAGAGAAAAAGTCCAGTTCCCAAACCAAAAAGCAAAGGTACTTTCCATTCATTTTTAATGTAGAAGCAGTAAGCTCGTGATGATTTCAAGCTACAAACTTGGTTAAGAGTAGGCTTGATTTTGCAGCAACATTAGAGCTGCTCCAAACTAGCAGAGATTTTCCATGCCACGTCAATTTACAGCCAGCCCCTATCAGTGCTCTCTTGCAGAGGACACCAATAGTGCTTTGTTTGTCCTTCTAGACTGACCGGGTGAGGGGGGGCAAGGGGGGAAGAAGAACTGAAAAAGAAAGTTAGCAAGAAACTTGTCTGTCATTACTTACCTCCAGAAGTTCCCAACGGCAGTAGAAAGTCAGAGAGAAAAAAAGCAAGTTAGTCAGAATGAAAGAATGAGAAAAGAGCCTCAACATGGTTGGAGACAAAAAATCACTTCCAGAAAGGAAGTCAGCTTCAAGAGGAAATTGCTTCTGGCATCTCAAAGGGTAGAAAGGCAAATGAAAAGCTGTTTGGTCCTTATTTTAGATTTCAGAGTTGGCTCCTATTTCCTTTCTACAGGGACTTTATTGCAGAGGAAAAAACCACCAACACGAACACAGTGTAATAGCATAAAAATATGTAGTAATTTCTCATCCAGAAAAATCAGTAAGAATCTTCATCATGAAAATTAACTTATGTAACTGGTTTTGGAAAAAAACCAAAAAAATTACACTGAAATATTCCTCATTTCAAATGGGAAAGACTTTTTCAACACTATATAAGAATAAAGTTACAAAACTTCGTTTTCCATTACTCCTGGATATTGAACAAACAAAATATTTTTCTCCTCTGTTAAACTGACCTAAGTTGGTACAGCCACAGACTTTCAACACTGCTTTCTATGTAAACTTTTCTTTAGGTCCTAAAAATTCAGTATAATTTTAAGAGCTCTCAATACTCTTCTATTAACTATTGCAAGTCACTTGTAACTGTATTATACCTGATGCAGGCCACAATAATGCATGGCAAAAAAAAAAAGGAACACAGTTATTTTCTAAAGCTCTGCTACTCCCAGGACAAACTGTTAGAAATTTGCCTTTTCTTTTGAGACTACATCTAAAGAAATTAAAGAGTCATCCAGAGAAAACCAAAGATTCATAACACCATTTTAGATTATATGAACTGCACATTTAAATTCAAAAGGCTTTTCTGCTTTTTTCTCACTGAAATAAATATACCTTATTAAAAATGCTAATATTTTCTATAATAAATAGCACCAAGTTAGGCATTAACTATTTGTGGATTTCTGTTCTACTGCAAGCAAACTGATCAAACTTTATTTAAGCAACTTACCAGGAATGATAAGTCTAGAAACTACAACCCTTTGAAATATGTATTATAGATTGAAGTCACTAAATTCTGGAAAAAAATTTAGAAGTCACTTAGTGCAGAGACTAGAACTGAAGCTGTAATTATAATTGCTGTTATTATTTAAAACAAGCTCCTGAGTGCTAAAACAAAGGAAGTCCTGAAGTGTTGTCTTCTTGATTAAAACCTAGGAAGACGTATCAAATACGCAGAATTCTTCATCTTGCTGCATGTCCTCTTACACAGAAATTGCTCCCAAACACTACTTTTTTTTTCATTAAAGGTTATCCCTGAACTGTTGCCGTATCAGCCATACATATAAACTGCCCACTCAACACTGAGAATCCTGCTGCTTCATTCTACACATCCCTTAAGATTCATTGTAACTGCTTGTATAAAGCCATGGCATGACTAAGATAGCTGCAACTAAACCAGCTTTTTGCAGCACTACTCCAGTTGCCAGCAGGCTGCTTTTTTACCTTTAACTTAAAATAGCTACATTTTTAGTGAGGCCATTTTGAACTCTTCATGACAAGGCTTACACAATATTACAACCCTCTCACCAAGACAGGACTTTCCATAATATAAACAAACTCTTACAACACCATGAAGAATCACAGACAGAAGCAACGGTCCGTATTTTGTGCAATCCTAGATTAGTATAAGTAGTTATAAGATTCCAAGTTGGAAGTCAGTCAACAGTTGTCATTGCAGACTTGACTCAAGCTGCTAACCTCAGCCAATGAAACCAAAGGTCCCACAGACCAAAATAGAGAAAACAAAACAAAACAAAACCAGCAAGAACAAGCAGCATACCCCACAGGAGTTCAAAACTGCATCACAACACTTGAATGACTCAGAAGAGACACAGCATCACAAGATTCTTAAGATTCAAGACCTGCAATTTCCTGTTGCAAAGTGGATACAAACTACAAAACAATCTTCAGTGACCCAAAATGCAAAGGCTCTGGGAACTGGCATCAGAGAAGAGCAAATCCCTAAAACTACACTGTGATTCACTGGCATGTTGTATTTACAGCACCCCCTCTGAAAGGGCATGTGACTCCTTCACTGAAACTTGGTAAAATTTTTAGACTTTAAAGTAGGCAAAGATAGCCAGACAAAGGACCAATGAGCCCAAAGGAACTTTGCCTCCACAGAAGGCTTTCAGGATTCCCCAAAAGTTTTTATTCCGACTAAACAGAAAAATGATACAAAGACAGCAAGAGTAGCACACCAACAGGAACGTGCGTCCCGTGCTGAACTACTGACTGCCTGTTGGCAACACAGGATGAGAAGCAGCAGCAGCTCTGCACAGCAGCTTTGACCAGACTGTGAGACAAACAAGCCTTGCTATCTACCCACACCTCAGGGTTGCTCCTCCTCTTGCTCATGATCTGCTTTGTTCCCTCTTGTCTGAGGGAGGTTTGAAAACTTTTGTGTGGGAGGCATTTCTGTTTCCCTTGTTACACTACCAGGCTTACTGAACCAAAGGACACCATCCCATGCTTGAAACTGCAGTTTGGAAATAGATGTCCCCCTGGTTCCTGACTCCGTGCTAAGCTGCAATCAACATGACTGACAGCCAGGACAGGCTCTCTGTCTATGGCCTTGGTGCCAAACACAAGTGGTACTGGCACCTCTTTTTGATGAAATCTCCCTTGCTGGAATTGTAAAGACAACACTTCTTGGGGTTTGGACTATCTGTGACAAACCCATCTGAACACAAAGCCTATTTAAAAGAACACCTTCCCTTCTCCAAAACCCAATATGATCTGCATAAGCAATTTAATAATGCAGTTTAAAGATTTTCTCCCCCATTACCTTAGGGGATCAAGAATGGGAGACAGTACCTCATCATCCAAGTTTCCTCCTGGCTAACATCATGAAGTGCACGGAAAATTACGAAAATAAGGAAAGTACACCAAAGATGTTCCTTGTCTGTATGTACAATATCTAAACCAAAACTCAAGGAAGATCCTAAATTACTGAATCTACAGTTCAGTCACTATACCAGCATCCGCACCAAATGTTATCTTTATTAAAGAGAACCCTGTCTCTTTCTGATTAAGATACTGGCTAGTGAGTTAAAAGCAACAGGAATCATATTGCTTTAATACTACATTAACTTCAAAAATAATCAAAAGCAGCAGTGTTATAACTTTAAATTTGAAAACATAAATCATGGACTTTGTGAAAGGGCTATAGAATTAAAGGTCCATCACAACCAGGACACAACTCCTGCTCAATCTCATGATTTAGAACTGGATAAAGATTCCAAGAGGAGAACATGTCCCATCTTCCAGCCTGTTAGGCCACCAGTGGAAAAAAAACCATTAGTCTGGGCAGCTTCTATCAGTGAATTTATTCCAGGTAAGCTCATCAGTGAAAAATTTTGAGTGAATAACCTGCTCACAAACATACCACCAGTAAAGATCCACTCTTATTCTCAAGGTTGATGTAGTGAGCAGCAGAAATGCAAATACCTTAAACTTCTACCAATTACCCAAAGAATATATTATTATCATTATTAATAATGATTTCACTAGGACCAAAACGACTCACTGCAAAATAGAAGGGATAACTTCCTCTAACAAAGTCAAAATGCAAAATATTTGGACCAAGCACATTTCCTACCCAGGTTGGAATGTTTGCATGCTTATAAAGGATATATTGAAAAAAAAGTTTAAAAACCCCCCCAGCAGTATTATTGGCTATAGATCAGTTATCACTGACACAATGTTTTTAAACAGAGGACACTGACATTAATAAGAAACAAGGCAGCAGATTACAAAGATACTAAATTGATCAGATTTCTTCAGAACCTGAGGGTATTTGAACAGCTACAGGACTCAAAAATAAGACATTTAAAATCCCTAAGTATTAATAACCTCAAAAAGCAACATTTTTGAACTTCAGTTCCTCTTTGAACTTTTTATCAGGCTTACTTCCTTTGTTTTATGACTCAAAGCAAATGTAAAGTTTTTGTTTGAGAAACGATAATGACAGAAAATGCAAAAAAGCTTCCATCAGAAGAATTTGGCAAGTCAGTTGTCAAATATTTTTTTTCCACAACCCCATTCCCAAGAGCCATTACTTTAACTAAAACACTGACATTTCTTTCTTTTTTCTCTAGAATGATTTGGTTTAAAGATACTAACAAAGCAGCAGGGTTCAATTCTGAAGGCTTTGGGATTGGAAATTTATGTTTTTTTCTTCAGCCCAATTTTTTTTTCCTTTGAAGGAAGAGTTTCATGAATGTGACAGGAACAGTCTTATTAAACATGGTAACTAGAACAGAAAAGCCAGCTTTTCTGCTGTAAGTTTTAACTTAATGTTCTAAAAATAATGAACAGAGATGACAACAATAGTTTGCTTTTGCAGTCATTAAAACATAGTTTAATGATAAAAATTTAATTCCATTTTTTCATGTTCTTCTAAACCCATATTTAAACTCTGATACTACAATAAACAAAAGTTACAATCCAAACAGTAAACACAGACCAGTTGGAATTAAACTTGTAGCTACCAACTCAGAACTTTACTAGAAATCCAAAGCTAAAGAAGCTTGTTTATGATTGCTGTATTACGAGCAGTTTCAATAGGAAAAACTTTTAATTTCTAAAATTGTTAACAGTTCTCTAAAATGAGATCTGCAAATTTATTAAACTTTTCTCTCTGTGCATCCACAGTGTCTCACTTATCAAGGCAGCAGTAAGTGTACTATCTGCATCTCCAATACAGTATCAAACACTACAGCCATATGTTAGCCACCAATTAAACCCACATATTCTAGAATGAAACTGGATGGTCTAGATCTGGATTTTCTATATAACAGCTATGTAAGGATTAGTGTGCAGGAATGCACACATGGCACTGTATTCTGGATCCTTAAAATAAGGATTTAAGCTGAATATTTTTTATTTCAATAGGAAACTTCGGAAGACGTTATATATCGAAGGTGAATCGAACCTACTGTCGTACTTCAACATTACAAAGCCACAAACCTATTTTACAAAAAAAAAAAAAAGCTATTTTGCAGCCATACAACTTTTCACATTTTGTAACTATGTTAAACAGAGAAAACCATTTCAAGAGAGCCATGTGTTCTGCTAGTTTCTGCTCAGTTACTACTGGAATGCAGTTTATTCAATGACTTATTACCTATTTTGGAAAATCAGTTTCAGAATACAAAGAATTGCCAATTTAAAATGAAAACGGTAAGTGGTTTTTCAAGGATAATGAATAGACTTCTGACGCATAAGATCTGAAGTAGCAGGAACCAAAAATGCTAGTGAACTAGAGAATTCTGCTTTATTAAAAAAAAATATATAAAAATATAGGAGAAACAGAACTTCGGTAACTTCAGAACTTTCTGCCTGTCCACAGGATTTTATGCAGTGTTAATCAAATAGAGAATGCTAGAACTAACCTTCTGCAATGGAAATGTAATATTAAGCAGACAGCAGTCACTAGAAATACTGTAACAGTTAGCTCAGTAGAAAACAGAAAATACCAACCAGTTCTCTTAAATTCTAAGGGGCAGAAGCCAGAAAATTAACTTATTTTGCTCATATGTGAATGTGACAGCCAATACATAAGGATGATTTGCTACACACGTGCAAAGCCTTACAATTATCAATGGGAACTGCAAAAGGCCAAGGACAATGTGACCCCTTCTCCAATCCCCAAAATCCTCATCTGAAGATCTGCAGCTAACTAAATTACTTCTGTTGACAGCATGGGAATCTCCACATTCTGGAAATCCAAACTAGCAGAATAGTACTGTGCAGTGTAAAGGAACAAGAAGTCATGGATGCTAGAACATCAAAATAGCACAACTGCAGGCACTGAGGAAATGTAGTTCTTCCTCAGCATATATATAATTCATCTACAGGGATTCACAAAGGTCAGTCAGTTACACCTCAACTGTGTCTACAGAGATTCAACTCCTGAAAGGTTGGTTCTGTCACTGCTGTCTGACGTCACGCCATCACTCTCGGCAAGCATTCTGAAGAAAGATGAGCTACAATGTAAATGAAAAGGCCTCAATTTCAACAGTGACTGCCAGTTTCTGGAGGAAAACCAATATTCAGAGCTACTTGGTTTCTTCTCAGTCTCTCACATCAAAACAAAACTTTAAGACCTAAAGATACAATCCTAACTAAAACGACCTCCAGACTGGCATTACACACCCCACAGTGGAACACTGCAGGGATAGTGAAGTGCCTGACACTGAATATCCTCACAAAATCAAGTTCACATGCAAGTAAAAAGAAAGTGAGGGATCTTTGAAGCAAAGGCCATGGGATCAACTCATTATCAACAACATAACATCTGCACCAATTAAGAGAAAATAAACTACATTTTGTGAGTGTCTGGGATAGAGCCACAATCTGATGACATGTGACTGCACAGTATTTGTACACTTTCAAGCAATTAGTTCAAGAGACTTCCCTCTAAGCACTCTTCTTTTAAGTTAGTACTCACTGCAAAATTTATTTCTTGAATCTCTGATGCATTATTAAAAACAGGCAAGTCACATTTGGTAAACAAAGTGCAGGTTCAAAAAATAAAGGCTTGGGACTAAATCTCCAGAACCCTGGGTAAAATGTGCGTTTCATGACACACAAAAGGTTTACCAGAACACAATCTTTCTTTGGTATCTTCCGAGACAAAACTTCATTAAAAAATATTTACTATGTAAAAATTCTTCCATGGAAATGAATTATGGCTTTGATGAGCCAAGATTTTTGTGATACATTTGTATTGATGAGTTCTAAAATGTGAAAATTAAACAGAACTGGACAGATGTGTTTAGTGGTAGAGACTTACTCAGAACCATGAGAACTTACAACAGATGAGAACTTCCCCCTTCAAAAAACAGGCTGAGCTCTACTTGTATCAAAAAAAATAGTATTTTTTTTGATACTTAGTGGTAAGACAATCCACCACAGCTGCTACAGCAATAATTTGTTAAAAAGAGAAACTATTAAAATTATATTGGTGCAGATTTTTCTACCTAGCAGAAGGTGCAAAGTCCCTTGAGGAAACTTGCAACCAAGACCTAGTACATTGCATCTCCTTTCATAACAATTTCAAAAGAGCATAAAACCAGAACCAGACTCCAACTCTATTCCTGGACAACACCATAAAGCACCATTGAACACTGGAATAATCTTTAAAGAGATTTACATATAATACATGGATTATTCACTGACTACAGTGTCCATTTGGCAAGATCTAAATGATTAAAAGGAAAAAAGTACCAACAAAACAAATCCACACAAAAAGAAAACCCCCAAATTACTACAAAACAGAATTGAACAGTTCAAGGATATTATACATACATAAAATAAAGACTTCATTACTGCAGAAGCAATAAGCCATAGCTTGTACTCCTGTAACTACAGACACTGTATTTTTTAAACTTGGGAAGTAAGAGGAGACACAAAAACAAAATCCAACCAACCAAAAAAAAAAAAAAAACCTCACCATCAACAAAAAAGAAAATTAACATCCTGAAATTGAGGAAAAAAAATAGTATTTCATCTCAATCTGTGATCCTACCAGGGAGTTCCTTATTTTCATACAGGCAACAGAAAATGCCAGAGAAGCAAAGAGAAGTTTTCAATGGTTTTTCTAATAGAAGTAGTCAATTTCTGCCTTTTTCTATAGCTAAAAACATACTATAAAACCAAATGTATATGCAAGAAAAACATTAGGTTGAGAACAAATAATTATTAAACTAGGGTTCCAAACTTTATTTTAAAAAGTTATTACTGCAAACACTAAAATGACACACAAGTAAAATACCTTATAAAAGGAGAAAATACTGATAGCAAAAAAAATTAAACTAGACAAATTGTTTTGGAACAGAAATGAAATTCACATAGACTTAAATAACCAGATTTTATCCACAGCACAGAAATGCTGTCAGTATGTGGCAAAATGGCTTCAACTTTGTAATTAACGTATCTTCAAAGTTTATGCAACCCAGAAATTAAAGGTGACATTATCCCTTTAGCAGAAGTATGCTGGCTTTCAATCTGGGTTAGTAACTGGAATACATACAGTAGGCTGTGTTTCAGAAATCACCCTTTTGTCCTGTAACAGGGTTTCTACTAAGAAAGGAAGTGCAGGAATAAAATTATTGTTTCACATGTTTTTACCTGACAAAACTACCAAATTTCATGTTATTATTTGACAAAAAGTAGTGGTATTTTAACTGGGAAACCTGCAGGGAAATGTCAGAAGTCAGGGAGAACATACCCTCGCTGTGATAGGTACGTTAGCAAAGCACATAGCTAAAAAACCCAGGGTTTTACAGTATCTGTAGAAGGTAGTGTAAAATTTTATCTTCCATTCTGTAATCTTTTCTAGGATGAAACTGATGACTTCATGAATACTGAGGTTTCAGAGTCACAGACGAATGATGCAGAACACTTCTTCTCACAGAATGCAACCTCAATTCCTAAAGAGAGGGAAAAATGCAGTGTTGTTTCTTCCATTCCAAAGTGTCCCATTTACTGCATTAATAATGTTTCAATGAATAGTTACAGTCCACTTTATTGCATCAGCTGGACAGACTTGGTTCAAAAAGGAAAAACAGATTTTCATTATGCACCTAGGTGAAGCCCCCAGTGGCAGGAAATACCTTCCTTTATTTACAAGCATGGAATCTTAGAATGTGTTCAGAATTCTTTTACTAACAAAATAACCCAGTTTTGTTCATTGATCATACAGTCTTACTAAAGTATGTCAAGTTATTAAAGCAATTGTATCCTCTTTATAATTGGATGGGGAAAATTTGTTTTTACAAAGTGTACAGTGAAAAACTATTTAAGCAACTCTATTTTTTTTCTTCAGCATTCTCTGTAATGTAGAGTAGAGCAATGCTTTACTATGGGTACTTATAATGTTTACATTAAGTTTTTGGTAACTACCTGAGCTAAAGAACTGAAAGCTGTTTTATTTGTAAACTGAGAAATAGGCAATGGACTGTGCTTACATAATTTGTCAGTAGATGCCACTAGCTGCTGACAAAAGGATGGCAAGCTACAGAAAACACAGCTACCACTTTAGGTATTGGCACAAACGGATTTTAGGATACTTGTACAACTCTGTTTCTTCTTCCAAAGATCAAATTCTCTTATAGTTCCCCTATCTCAGCTGCTCTATATCCCAAATGCACGATGTCCATCTCATTTCGTCTTTACTTAACTATTGTCATATGACTCAAACTGCCCTTTTTTTTCCTAACCTTACTTCTTATCCCAGGCCTTTTCAGCACTAACTATTTTTGTTTTGTTAAACTTAACTTTTTCCCTCCCTTCTAGATCTGAGAGTTTCCTCATACAATCAGCTCCAGTTCATACACCTCTATCAGGATATCCAACCCACTATAATCTCAAGATGTCAGTCTCTTTCCATCATCTACTAACTCCCCATCACATTGTGCATTGCTTTTCAAAACTTGAAGGTTCCATGCTCTTTAGTTTTCATGATGTCAACTTGACAGGATTTCAACCCCAACATATTTTCCTTTTTCTTTAGTTTAACTCCTATTAGCATAGGTCAGACACAAACACATTGTCTACTAAGAAAGTTATGCTCAGTTTTACACTGGTAGGCTTCTAACGCTTGTTTAAAAAGCCACACTGGGGGATAAATCATACAGGTTAAGATAAAGCAGACAAGAAGTCGCATCTTAACATACAACATATGCTACAAATCAGTGAGCTGTTTAAAGGCAATCAAGCAAGAAATTGACTCTAATTTTAAGATGTGCAAAACATGCATTTTCCCCTAGCTTCCTTTCATCAAAGTCCTAATTTTTTTTAAAAGTGTAAGCAACTAAATGAGGCAGCATTTTCACAGTAAAAACATGCTTGAGCGCCTGCCAGAGTATAGCCCTATAAACACCAGCTACTGTAAATTGCACAAAATAGGGAGAAAAAAGGAAGAAGCTGTCAATAAAGGAATTAAAATAGTTTTCAGAAACAAAAATTATACATTGGAAGTACTGAAAATTTCATCCTTGTTGAAGGAAAACAATCCAAACCCATATAAATTTCAGGCAGTTAAACTAAAAAGAAAATGGTGATGGAATTTACATATACATTATCATTCAAGGAATGAATGACACTGATTATATAGAGTTCATTTTATGAAGAGAATTATTAGCAAGTGTCAAACTGCAGGAAGCAGCTAACTAATGCTGCAGGCTGTGCTAGATCTGAGCATGTTTTATTATTCACCAATTCCTAAATAGCAAACATTGCAATGAAACAACTGACCCCAAATTCCACAACTGGCAGCTGCTAGCTGGTATGTTGATGATGGATCTCAGCCACACAGGAAGGACTGGACACAAAAAAAAAATTAATCAGTATAGATAGACTGGAGTGGCACAAATGCTTTAATAGTGAATGCTCCATAGGATCATCAAGAAAAGCAAGAACAGAGTTCAGAGAAAACAAAAGAAAAAAACCTACTGAACTGAAGTAAGAGCAAACTAACAGAAAAGAAGTTTGTAAGGAGAACACAGAATGAAACAGCATGAGAAAAAGCATGCACCACCTGCACCTTCCCATGTTAATATCAAATGAGCAAGTATGGTTTCAGTGGAGTTTAAAATAGCCATTTTAGAGGCAACAGGCCTAGCTGCAGCTGGTGACAAGTCTCTTGGCAATCATACAACTATAAGTTTAGCTTCAAATTTCTTCGACTAACATATCTTTAAACAAAAGGCTTAGCCTCTTTCAATTTCACTTACCTATACAGGAAACATGCTGTAATATTTTTTATTGTTTCAGACTGAATATCAGGCAATAATATGCAGTACTAGTATAAAATAACGAAACTTTTCCCCAAATGATTACACCAGAACTCTTATGAAAGACAATTTACATAAATCTAATTGCATGTCTATCTACACAAACATTTATAAGCACACATTTATGCGTGTTATACACACAAAACACAAGTCTTCCCTTATTACTCTTAACTTCAGAGAAAACCAGTGTGCTACATTCAGTTAAATTTACAAAACACTCACAACCCCAAGACCATCATGCACTATTATGATCTGAATGCAAATATCCATGAACTATACCACAAATGATACTTTACTATCTATCTGGTACTGTTGATACCAGCCAAAAATACTGTTTGACACAGACTATGGGAAAAGCAGTAACTGTGACAGACTAGAACCATGCCTATCCCTCAAAGGAGGCACTGCAGCTCAAAAAGGTAGATAAGAAAAAAAAAGCTAAAAGCATGAAACAAAACAAACCCTACTCACCCACTCCCCTCCATGTGCCAGAACATCTTACACTTTGCTCACTCTGTAGACTGCAACTGTGTGCTCAGTTCCTCATGCCTCAGGGGTCTCCCTCATATACACACAAAATATACAACCATTTACCAGGCCAATGCCTCAGAACTCAAAGATAACTGCTCAGCAAACCCAAAACTTAACTCACAGATATTTCTCTTGGGCCTGAAAGCAAAGATCACAAATTTCAATCCTCCAAGTTTCCACTGTTACTACAGACCACGTAACTTTTACTACCAGACACTATTTCACATATACCCTCTGGAAGCATCCAAACATTCATCTCCATATTAGACTATGATATAGGATCTGAAACATCCAGTAGAGAAGAGAAATCCTCTCCCTTCCTAAAAACAAAGTTATGTTAACCCTATCCATTTGTATAGATGTGAATATATGAAGTCACTTCCACATGCTCACCAACAGAACATTCTATTAACTGCCAAAAAAATTCAGCCTAAAGTAAATAATATTCAATATCATTAGCAAACACATGATCACAGGGAGGGTATTAGTATTTTTGATTCAAACCTGATCTTAAATACCAAATTAGGATCCCAAATTATTTACAGTTCCAAGTTGGAGAATGTTGTCCTCTAATTTTCATTTAGCACTATTAAAAACTTTGTACTAAAAATAGCATTTTATTGATGTAACTCAATGGTTACTACTGGGCCTACTGATGGTAGAACAGAGAGAATGATCTGGTGTGAGCTGCATTTGAAAGCTGTAAGAAGTCTACAACTGCCAAAATATCTGGATACTGGCTGTAGCATCCTAATCTCACCACCTGACTTACAGCTCCTAGCACAAAGCACAGGAATTGCACTGGGAATGCAGAATGCAGGAGAAGCAATTAGCAGATTACCTTCAAGGTACAGTCATTACTTCAGGCACCTGCTTCTCTTACACAGCCACTACTTGGCAGTTTTCAAGCAGAGATATATTTGTTGAGGTATTTTAAGAAGACTACAGCCACCAGGCAGCCGTCTTCTGCAGCTGGGGAGCAGGTGGTAATGACACAGCCACTTGCCTAACACATAGCACTGTGCTGACAACATTTGACTTTTTCAATCATTGTTGAGAGCTCAGCCACACTGACAGACAATATAAGCTGATCATATTCATTATCTGGGAAACACATTCAAACTCCAAATGGGTATGTGAAAATGCAACATGAATATTTAAAAGGGAGAGTTATATTTCAGAACTACCAATTAGTAGTAAATGAAGCTAACTAAATAAAACTTAAAGCCCAAAGGCTATTTAGCATCAAGCTGTAACAAATAAAATTATCAGAATTCAGGAAGCCTTTGGAAGGGTTTAACTATCTGTGAATCTACTCGAGACCTGAACAAAGCAGGGTTTCAATTCTAGGTAACAAGACTTCTGAGAAAACAGGAAATATAGGGCACTTTAGTCCAAGACAACGCTTAGGTTACAGCCCCCTCTGCTGGCAATATCTGGTACTTATCGTTACACAATAGTCCAGAAAAAATGCTAAGAAAAGTAAAATTAATCAAAAATATGTGGAAAAGATAGCTTATAACATGGCTTTTATCCACTCATGTTTTTCACTTGCAGCTGAGTAAGCACCTTTCACAGAAGAGGAAGTGCTATAATATCAAGTATAAATACTGACAATTTTAGATCTCTCTCATCAGGGCCAATCAGTTTTGACATTTTTTCATGCATGGTGTGAACAGCCTTATTAATTTAGATACGTGGACCTTAAACTGGGAACCAAAAGAATCCAACGACTTCCATCAGGTGACATAGAATAATATTTAAATGGCCTTTCTAAATCAGAACTGCACAGAAAAACACCCAGAGGTGACTGACTGGAATGGTTTTGCATTCTCCGTATTTCAAAATCTCAACTCTTCACAACATGAGGCACTTTTTTAAGGCTGAAGTAATGAATATGATATCAAGACCCAGAGAAAAACTAGGATTTGTAACCACCATTTCAAAGATCGGAATGAGGTTCACCATTTTCTCTCAACATGTTTCTTATTTGCAGTTTACTTTGTAGCTGTCTTAAAATAACTACTCACGTTTTGACTTCTGAGTTTCCCCAAAAAGTTCCAAAATAAGTAACATGTTTGTCCCTCCGTAACAAAACTTCAAGTGAAGAAAAATCTCAGCTTCTCCGCAAGGCTTCCCATTTCCTTATTTATCAATTCATTAATAAAAGACCTTTTCATCCATTCCCCTCTTGTCTTACTGTCACTGCTTCGAGAAAGATGACAGCAATACTGCCATGCTTGCTTTAACTATCTCAGTTTGATACTCACAGCTGCAGGCATGGCTATGTGACTCTGGACATAGGGCTGGTGATGAAGTGTTTGAACTCCATGATCAGAATACAGCTGGTACAAAAAAAATACAAAAAATTAGCACAAAAGCTTGTTTCACAATGTTAGTTTTTAAGCTTTTCATTTAAATTTAGATTCCTTAAAGCTTCAAACTGTGGGCTATGTTTATCTGAACTACTGACTTTTTAAAAACCACAATTTCAATATTTAAATCTATGTTTTCCCCACTGATCAGTAAAGTCTAGTAAACTTAGTTTATCTTCACCAGTGTCACAAATCACTTTCCTCAAAGTAGCAGCTAGAGAAGTAGCAGCTTCTCAATTACAAATTCATTTCACTCAGCTCTAATTGGGAACAGTGTTTAAATGTGTAGATTAACACATTGAAATGTAATTCTCAGCACTATCACACTAGTAAAATATTTACATACAAGTAATACAGACTGTTCTTGGAATTTTACATCATTTTTCCAAAATCTGACACACTGCTTCCTTTAACATGAACAAATTGCCTACCTGTAAACCAAGAGCCCTTTAAATATTCCTTAAATAATTTCATCTATTTTCTTAGTGCTCACAGGTTTCAGATCTCTGTACAAGTTTATATCTGATTCATGAAATACTAAAGGTAAAACAGTACTGTTAATAAGATTATGACTATAAAATAAATATCAAGATTCATGCATTTTCAAAAAGGAAGAAAAAGCCCCATAACCCAAGCCTTGTATTATTCAGTATCTTTGTAGGGAAATTAAATTACTTCAGTATTTCAGAATTTTCCACTTGAGATGTCTGAAATACCAGTTTTGGAACTTCTCTTGTAGGAATAAAATACCCATTTACTTTTGTAACAATACTTGATTACTGGTATTAATAATTAGATGCCCTCATTTAACATCTATTTCGGCCTCCCTGTTCATGAGGAATGAATACTTGAGAAGTACCAATTAATACCAAACTGAAATTGTGTGGTGATTAAGTTTTTCTGTAGCCATTTACTGTCATTTTAATATCCAATTATGAAGAGATTGAATGATTAAATATTCATTGTTTAGTTTTTTTGCTTCTATATCAGTAGCATTTCTAATGCTGTGGAGATTTTTAAAGTACAATAAAGCACTCTTAATTAATTCAGATCATCAGAATATTTAGAAACAAGCTTCTACTCACAGAATTACTTCAGGAAACTACTGTGGTTCAGGGATACTACACCAAACATGCCAAAGAATGAACTCCCATTTTACTTAAACATTACTTGCAAACAAAACCAATTGACAAGTCCTTATATGGCTGTCTGTAATCCATTTGTGACGCTCTAAAATATTTCAGAATCAAAGCATTCTCCTAGACAGGAAGAGAAATTCTAACTTGAGGACACCTGAAATTATTTAACAGCAACATAAGTACTGGAACCTAACTGCTCTAACAGCCAGTACTTAAAATAAAAGATTTTATTTTTCACTTGTAAATAAGCACTTCAATTCTCAGTACAATTTTTCACATTTTTAAAAATACCTCAGGAACTGCAGCTTCCATTAGGAGAGGTGGAGATATACATCCACCTTCCTGGTTAATTCCTATTGGCTGATAAAAGACTTCAGATGGTTGCAGATACAGGAGTGGAGGTGAAGAGGTAGGAGACTGAAATAAAACATTATTCTAATAAATTTTATGATTTAAGCAGGATGAAAAGAAAAGCTTATTTTACAGTCATCTTTGCTACATATAAACAAAATAAAGTTTTAAAAGAAAGTGTCAAAAAATCTTTGGTAACCTAAAGAAATTAAGTGAGAGGGAAGTGGATAGAAAGGTCAGGTAGGAGAAAAAAAAAAGTCCTTTAATTTTATGTAGTTTTCAGATTTATTTACATTTTGGAAAGCTTTGTGAAATACTAAAACTTTTAAAATTCACAGTTAATCTCAAGATCACAGAAACATACTACAGTTAAATTTTCCATTCCAACACTGACAAAACAAGTTTTTCTTGTTTTAAAATAATTTCAGTATCTCCATAATTCAGCACCCTGATTTCAAAGCAGCAGATTGATCTATTAGAGTGGAACAGACTGAATAAGGCTGGCTGCTACTGAAGTAATAAGGCTGCATTGTAACAGTTCAAGTATAAGGAACTTGGTCCTCCTTTCAGGTTCAAACTCTTCAAGTTCCTCAAATGTCAGTATTTCCATAATAAGCTGCTCTTTCATGGAACAGATAAACCCTCTCCTCACAATGACTAAGTTAACAATTTCTTCTTCTGGGTTCAAGGGTCTGGGTCTAATTTCACCCTGTGTGTGTCCACATGCTTCTGCTAACAATACTCCTATGAAACATCACAGTTAATACCAGTTAACGGGCAAGTTAATACCCATTTCTTTAATCAGGCAAAATTTAGCAGTTTTTACCTGCTTCTAAGAAATTTATTAGGTAATTTAATACAAATATTTTGCTAAATGGAAGGCAGGGGAAGATGTTTTCTTTAAGTCAGATTTATATTTAATGTTTCAACAGATGCTATTTTATGCCTTTTGTTGTAGCAGTAAACATTGTAAATATATTGCTAAAATACAGCAATTAATACTCATTTCAACCAAGTTGTGAATAGTGGGAAATATCACTCTTACATAAGGCACAGCATACCTTTAAACTAGGTGAAAAATAATGGTAAAATGCTGCAGTAATGAACTGTATTTACCTGTGGAACAGACCACTGCCACTGACTTGAAAGACACTGTGTTGGTGCCTAAAATCAAACAAGAAGATGTCACTAACATGGTGAAGAACAAGTGAATAGCCTTAGAACACTGTTATTCTCAAACATGTAATTAATTCTCAACTAAAAAGAGGAAATACGATTTTCATTAAGCCCCAGATTATTCAGGAACATGGTTTTGTTTATTTCCACTCAGCCTCCAACTTGGCCATTTCACAAACTTCAAAAATACTTAAGTCAGATTCTCAACAGAGGTGCTCAGAGCACAAGAATCAACGGACCCAAGCTGGAACACTAAAAAATGTTGTAGCATTAAGGGAAAAGTCTTTTACCATGAGAAGGGTCAAGTATAGGAAGATGCTATCCAGAAATGTTGTGTGGAATGTATCATTGGAGCTACTTAAAACCCAACTGGACAAGTACCTAAGGAACCTGATCCAACCAGCCCTACTCTGAGCAGGAGTTTGGCTTAGATGATAAAAGGATGCTACCAAGCCAGATGTCTTGCAACTCGAAAGAAAATGTAATTTATTATATTTTCATGCAGCTACATAAGCAAAACAGACTCTTCACTAGAATACAGTTTTCAATGAAGTTAAAATGTTTCACACTGCTACTATGAACAGTCCTTTTATCTCCTAAGAATAAACGGCAAATAGTACTGCATGGCTGGAGGACTAGTGATGGCCTGAAGATCATTTTAAAACAGATACCTGATAATGGTACGTAGGAGACTGATAAACAGGTGGAGCAACCATCACAGGTGAACTGGAAACAGAGCGAGACTTCAAAAGAAAAGAAGTTACAAATCTTAATGCAGCAATTTCATAAACTGTCACTCCTATTACACACAGCTCTGGAGCACTGTAATGCTGAACCACCTCCACTCCCTTCTGTGAATGATTTACCGAGTTTTAACCTACATTTAAGCTCCTTCAAACCCAGTGTTTCTAAGGGCCTATGTTAGATCAAACAAAAATCTCTGGCATATTCACTTAGAGCTTTTCAGAAAGCACTAGGCCATCACTATCTAGAGATAGTAAAGCTTACTCTTGGGCCAAGGCCCAGATTGATTATGAACTATCCCATTCTATAGGTCATAACAAAGCAGAAGTCCCCTGAAGAAGCAAAATAAACTGAAGTGATATTTAAAAAAAACAATTCACAAAATAAACAGTCTAATATAAGGAAGCCATTTAAACATCTAGTATGAGGCATAGCTGAAGAAACTGGAAGCAGGAGGGACTTGAAAACACTGCAGTTATCCTGCTCCACAGAAAAGCATATATACACCAAAATAAAGTACTTACTGGCCATGGCTGCTGAATAGGAGAGACTTCAGATGTATGAAAATAAGCCATTCCATTATGGTAAACATATGGATATCCACTCGAAGTGGTTAAGTACATTGTACCAGCTTCTGGTGACACAGCAGTAGTTGCATACATTGTACCAGCTTGGGGTGTTACAGCAGAACCTGGAATAAATATTTTAAAACTTATTTACAAATAAGTTTTTTTAGATGTGTACATCATGAAAAAAAAGAAGATGATTTCTGATCTTTAGAGAAAGAAAACATTCAAAGAAAAGAACATGGAGCGGTGTGGCAATTCCCCCTCAAACACGATCATGAAAGCAGACGGCCACAGGATGCCTCCAGAGCTAGATGGGAAGGGCTGTAGAAGATGACATCCATATAAATTACTGAACAGAACACATAATATGGGGAGACTTCTCTAGAGGAAAAAAAAGGGAAAATTAATTCTGTAACTCAAACTGAATTCACAAAATAGTGATATTGTTTACATTGTGTTCTTCCTGATTTTTTTCTGTGCTAAGTTAGGTTTAGTTTTTCATCTTGCCTTGAAAGGTAAGAGCCACCATTAAGTTCCATTTTATGAATAGACAGAACACTGCAGAGATCACCAGAATACTCAGTGGAAGAGCTTTTATTGATAGTAAGAATTTGACTAATTCCTAGAAAAGCCTTAAGACACTTGGATACAATACAGCTGAAATACTATCCATAGACAGGCTAAGATGTTTGTTAGGAGAATGTTAAGCACACCTCAGAAAAACTAAAGGCTGTTGTAGCTCCAGTAAGCAATCTAGAATAGCACTTACTGGTATCTCAAACGAGGTGATCAACACAACCCCACAGCCAACAATCCTGTCCACTTTACTAACTACCAAGTCCATTGCACAAACTTTCCACCAGTGTTGAATAAGTCTCTGGGAAAGAAAAATGAAATCTTCTCCATCAAACACAAAACTCACTGGGATGACAAAATACATTTTGATGCTGGGGAAAAGCAAACCAGGTGGCCCTTCCAGTATGTTCAAAGCTCTTACCACAAGTGGTCCTATGATGACAGAAGAGCTAAAAATCATTTTGCTTAATATGAAAGACAAGCACTATACATGTAGGCTATAGAGGACAACAGTATATTGTCTAGCTCTTTAATTCTGTTAAATATAATGGAATCACAGTTCTACAGTGATACTGCAAGTCTAGGTGTTCTGGCTTCATGAACCCCTGGTGAGCTGCAGTAGGACAAAGCATCCTGGTGACTGAGGTTAGGCACACTGAACATGAGAGCAGACACACTAAAACCAGGCCCTAGGATGTGTCTGGATGCCAACAGCATCTTATATCACAGATCTATCCTAGGCATGACAGGTAGTAGAACAGGTCCACAGATCTCAAAAGAATGCAGCAGCTTTCTTCAAAAAGCTTTTTTTAAGATTTTTGGTTTAACCCTCTGTTGCCTCATGTCTCAACTAAAACACAGAGGTATGCCCCTTTCCTATCAATATACACATTCATCACAAGAGTCAGAGGAAAGAAGCCCCACAAGTCAGGCAAACACAATTGAGAAAGAAGAAGTCAAAGATGGAAAGTGAAACAAAGCACAGAAAGAAAATGGCATGCAATCTCTTGATGATGAATGAGCAAAGATCACACTAAATAATTTCTAGAGCAAAGAAACTACACAGTTGGAGCAAGTATTTCACTTTCCCCAGACAAATAATGCACTTACACAAGGGAAAAGGGCATAGCTAGGCATAAGTGGGGGAAGGAGGAGGCAAACCTCCTGTCTTCAGGAAGTGTGTCTCAGCAACAGCTTTAGCGTACACATTAGCTACTTCTAACAGACAGCATGACAGAAACTAAAGAAAGCTTCAGAATGAAACCAACATTCTTCTGTATTCTGGCCTCAGAATGAAGACGAGCAAAAGGATGGGTTTTTTCTAACTATCTCAAAAGGTACCATACAACAAATACTGAAGCAAAGTCCCAAAGTACACTTCACTGCCTGTTGCACTTAAAAAGGAAATCTATTTCACATCTGACACACAGCCTTTACTGAGGGGTAACTCACAGATTGCATCTTAAAAGCTGGTATTTATAGCCTATACTTTCACTTTTAAGATCTTAGAACAAACAGCTCAAGAAGAGAGTGGGGACTGCAACCACCCATTCCTTATGGTTTCTCTCGAAGAAAGAAAGATGCAACAATCCTGATGGATTTTGGTAACAAATAAATCAATGAATAACAATGCAACTAACCAACAGCTCCTGCTTTATCCTGTAGAACCTGTGAGGACACTCTAAATGTTCAGATTTAAGGTTCTGCCAGGCAACTTGAGTTTTCATTCAGTTTGTTCCTAGATAGGTAACTCTCTCCAATACAGTAAAAGAAACAACATATTGAGAGGTTAAAGAACCAAGAGACCATAAACCTATTTATTCCAACATTTCCACTGGCATGCATTTACTTCCACTGCAAACCATTCAGAGCACATTCCGCATGCAGCATTAGTGCGGTGCAAGACCAGGCACATCTTGGTTAAAAACTTACATCGACAATACACAAACGCAAGTAAAAATACATACGAGCATTAGGACTCCGCACTTGTTTTCTTATTGCTGGGCCAATATTCAATTTCTTATCCTTATAGCTGAGTTTTTTAGCCTAGAATTAAAGAAAGACGACATTATTATTTTCTACACAAATCTAGGCATCTGAGAAGGGAAAAATCACAAGTAGACAAGGTTCTTTGTAGGTTAGATACACTGCGCATGAGAGCAGTTATGCTGAAACCAGACCCCAGGATATGTGTCTGGAACCTGGCGAAACGCCTCAAGGTCTGTTTTTAATACTAACACATATTTAGAAGACTGCAACATAAAAGGAAATTCTGGAGACATTACTCATAATAGAAGAGTAGGACAAAAAAAAAATCAGGATTATCAGAGTTTCATATAAAAAGAAATTCAAGAGTTTAAAACAAAAACCCATTAATTTCATACATAAATTGAAGCCTAGAAACTCATCTTAAGATGGAGAAAGACCCAGATGCTACACAAAATTAAGATTAATACAAAATAGTAGAAATATGCTGAGATGAAAATGGTGATAGAGCTGTAGGACATCTAAATTAAAGGACTTATGGCAGGCAAAGTAAGACATCAGTAAGACTTCACATGAAGCAGCCTTCCACTTCCAAAAGGAACAAAAATCCTAAGCCATATTCAAAATGGTACTCAGTAGCACTGGTGTTTAGTTTACAGAAATAAAGCAATTAAAAAAAAAAAGCCAGGGCAAGAAAGCCAGCTGACTCAAGAAGTTCCTGCTTATATACCTTTTTAGCGCCACCAACTTCAAGCAAAGGTTTGGAATTTCCAACATTTTAACCAGCCTTCTAATTATGAGAAGGCAATTTGCATGTCTCAGGTGCCATCTTCTCAGTTTTTTTTCCCTGCACCTTGATACCCTCACATGAATGACTAAATCCTGACTGACAGCTGTCTCCAATACCTTCCAATCAAAATACAAGAGCACACATTTCACAAAACAAAATGAACTGAAGACCCAACCATATCTCAAGGGAAGCTCTACAAGGAGCATCAAGACAGTAACATAGCTAAGAGAAACAAAAATTACATGACTCAAGCTTCATCATTGAAGACTTCAAGGGAACCTAACTGTTATTAAAAAGAATTACATCAGGTCTGACAAACACATCAGAATAAAAGACAGCAGTTATCTTCCTAATTTCCATACAAAAATCTTGACAGCAGTGAAATCTGAAAAATTTTCTAGCTCTACATATACTATAGACCACATATAGACTAAGAAAATAAAGACCAATGTCGAAGTCAAGAACAGTACTATGAACTAGAACCTCCATCCTTAGTTCCAGAATATCTCAGTATAAATCTTATCTTAGATCTCTTTAAACCATTTTATTAACTATCAGACCAAGCTCGTCTTCAAATGTAACTTGGTAAACAGAGGACCAGACTACTCAGGCCTAGTATGAAATGAATTATTCCATTTAAGAGACAGACACCACGGAGACTTATCACTTACATCTTGTAAAATCTTCTGTGCCTCTTCTTGGGTTTCAAATGTAACAAAGCCATACCTAAATAAAAATGACAGCAGCTAAGCCTCTAAAGTTTGTATTTACAAACAGCTTATTGTTACTTCATGTACAGTAGAAGTGACATCACAAGGTAAACTAATGAGCAAAAAAAAAGTAAAGAACTATTCTTAGCATATTCCTTATTACATTCAAGTATGTGGCAGTATATCACCATGAATGACCAGCTGTTCTTGTTACTCAGCCTATGTCTTAAATTCTTTCATTGCTATTAATCAAAGATTTTGATCTAAACCTTTCACTTGTTGTGGTGATCAAAGATGAGACACTTGGGATTTTTTTTTAAAGTTAATATTATACTATAATTCATTGTACAGCTCCCACCTACTTCAGCAACAACTGTGAATGCTCCACACTTCCACAAGCACAATCCACTATTTTAAACTGAGTTCTGAAAAAGCAGTGATGCAGAGATAGCCATTATCTATGAATTTTCCTGTAAATCAAACAGGCTTTCTACACAATTCCTGCTTTTCCAAAACCCCTCAATTCTTTCCCAGAGTAATCTTGGTGGCACTACCAGTACAAAGGAAGTATCTGAATGTATACAATACATACATAAGAAAACTCAAAAACCCTCCCTCACCCCTCCCCCCATTAAATCTGACTTCCTAAATTTCGTACCTTTTTGAAAACTTTGAGTATTTCTCTACATGATTTGTTAGGGTCATATCTCATTTCTCAGGGTCAGATTACAGAAGTTATGAGCCTCTGCCATTCCTACTAGCAGATCAGATTTTGCAATACAAGGTATCATTCTTTGTGAGCATTTGCATGCTAATTTAAATACAGAGGCTCAGTAAATCTCTGACCAGCTGTACTTTCAAATTTGTGGGCTTTCCTTGTATTGGCTTCTCTAAACAAACCTGGAAATATTTGTCTTCAAAGACAACAAAGTATCTTCCTGCTTGGGACCATACCTACACAGACTTTTCATTCTGTGGACTGTCTGGACAATAAACTAATAGACAATCACAAATTCATAAGTTTTTTAAATCACTTGTCAAAGAGAAGCAATGAAGCCTGTGCTTAGATTTCAACACAAATCCTAACAGCATGGAAAATAATTAATTTTCAACATATCTGCTGTGAGGCACATGTTGGCAATCACAACTGCGTAATTATTATGGGTTATATGGACACACGCTGCAATTCTCAAGTACTTGGAATTTAGTAAAAGAGCAAGAGGTTGGTGACAGATCTGGGACCAAAGTTCCTGATGTCATGCAAGTGCACACTGTGCTAAGAACTGCAGCTCAGCACGTAACTTGCTGATACATGCTAAGCTCTGACAGCATTAAAACGGTCCTTAACGCTCAGGAGAGAACATTAGAGGTGCAAACTCTCATGCACATTTACTTTCGGCTTCAGCCCTCTTTCCCCCCTTCTCTGGCAGTGCACTTCCTCATCTTATTTACATCGCCATCCTTTGGGTTACAGCAATAATTTTACTATGCAATCTTAATCTTTCTCCATATTTGCTCTTCAGCATTTCTCCTACTGGTGACTTCCTGTCTCAGTCCCCCTTTTATGTAATCATGATTTAGTGTCAGATTTGCCCCCTATGCTGCTGTTCCAAAAACCTTCACACAAAAATCTGTTACTGCCATGCATTCCAGCACAATCAGGTGTATCTCAGCTCTTCCTCCACTTTAGGCTCCTTTCCATACCAGCTTTCAGTAATAAATATATTTAATAACTAAATAACCTTGCTAGGATAATCTACTTAAGTAATAAGTCATTAAGAAAACTTGAAAAACTGGAAACTATTTTGTCCTAGTTGCACACAGCTTCATCTTATAACAAGATGACTAACAGAGTTTTAGTTATGCAAATTTGAGACATTTATAAAGAGATATTAAAGAGCAAAACCAGATTTTTGCATACATGGAATAACTGAAATATCAATGATAAAATATTACAAACTATAAAAATCAATCAAATTTACTATAGTCAGCTTTCTGGTATTTTTGATTTCCACAACACACTTATTCTACTATACCAACCCCTTTGACACTCCAGCTCTGTCATTTATTATCTTCACTTCTGTCACACTGCCATACTGAGCAAAAAACTTCTTCAGGTCATTTTCATTAGTCTAGTACAGTAAACGAAGAAGGGCGGGGGGAAAAGGAAAAAGTTGGTTTGCATAGTTAGTCAATTAATTCAATTAATTAGTTCAATGTTTACCATAAGACTATTAATGGACATACTTTGGATGAAGCTTGCTACAAATTAATTATAACCCTGTATATGAAGACAGAAGAACAAGCAAGTATGAGCCTCAGGGCCCATTTAACTACTGCATTAATTATTCAGCAATAATTCTAGAAAGCCATTAGAACTTCTCATTAGTAGATTTATGTAACAACTGCCCTTTTACAGTCAAGATCACTGAAGCAGGTGTACTAGATCTGAATTCTAGTTTGTTAATTACATGCTAGAGCAGTTTACAGTATGAAAAATCACTGCCATACTTACAACTGCAACACAGCAGAGGATGTAGGTTTTCATAAAAGATATACACAGGCCACATAAATGAAAAAAAATCCCCCTAAACCACAGTGATTCAGTGGTCAAATCCATTGAATACAACATGATCCCTCTTTCTGAAGTAGTTTTAACATGAGAGTCTGCAAATACATGCAGGCACACTATAGGAACTCCCACTCATAAGTAAGAAAATGTTATTTCAATGGAGAGTGCTCTAAGTGACCTTGGAAGGAACTGCCCCCTTCCAAGTATGCAGGGAATAAGTAAGTTTCTAATGCAAAGGCTCACCTAAGCCATGTGAACACCCCTCTGCCTTCTATGAATCTTTTTTTACAACATAAGCATGTATCACATATGGTGTCCTAAACACCACATTTGAGATTTAAGTTTTGTTCTACATAGCCCTCAAATAATGCTACACCTAACACTGGAAGAAGCATGGTTATGCGCATGCATCATTCATCTATACTTCTTAATGTATACCATGAGTACTGTTTCGTTTCTAAGTGAATGACTTTGATTGTTTGTATACAATTCAGTGAATCCTGTCCAGTACATCAAAGGTTTATTGCCTCATCCAAGTCTGAAATTGATCAGTGCTCAAAGTATCATCCAAGGACATGAGGGCTTGCTACACAATACTATGAATTCGGAAAGACAAAGGTTTATGTGCAGAGCAGTGCATTGATGGGGAATAAGAAGGAAATACTGTTCTAAGATGCACAATGAAACCTGCAAGTATCTGTACAAACATGGTATTTAGAAACTTATGACAAACACGTTTAGGACTTGCCTTTTCCCGCTTATAAGACAAAGGCACTTGTCATATTCTTTAAGGAAGGTAAAGGCTTAGCATTAGCATATGTCAATGACACATGGCCTGCACCGCTAAAGAAAGAGCTCTCCAGACCAAGATGAAAATGTTCCCAACTAACTTCCCTTGCTGAAATGTTTCTCTGAACTTGAGAGACCAGATGTTTCCTCTTACTAACAGGAATCACTGCCACAGTGATGGACAAAATGGCAAAATCATGAAAGAGTTTTTGTTAAAAAGCGAATAAGTTTTTGTTGACTAAGTAACTCCCTTTTTCACAAAAATAAAGTCAATGGCTTTTCCATCACCCCAGCTGACTTGAATAAGATCTTTGGTGTAAAAAAAAAAACAAAAACAAAACAACAACAACAACACAAACCAAAACAAGAACCCCAATACTTTTTGCCATGAGATTCCTGGTAGAAAGCAATTCAAGACTGACATATAAATGAGAATTAGATCAGAAATTTAAGACTGTATTTGATATAAAGAGTTATACCAAACGGAAGAGCAACTAAAATGGCTATAGAGGTTTCAGCCCTTTTATTTCCTCTCCCCTCTGCAAAAAAATTCCATCTTCTTTACGATTACAAACATGCTTAAACTGCTGTTGAAAATACAGTTTCATAATAAATTTTGAACTATTAGCAACTGAACCAAGTTGAGACCCTTCAAAATGAACAATAAGTATGATAATTAATAAAAATATTGATGTTAGACAGGAAAGTATTTTAACCTTTGAAACTGCAGTGAAGACAGAACAGAGAGAGAGGTCTTTTTATAGCTCCAGTAATTTGCTTACTATTGGTGCAAAAAACTACTGTTCCACTTTAATAAAGCCCAAATGTACTGAAGGTCTTGTACGTCTTAAAATATGAACACCCCTATTTGAATTATCTCAGCCAAATAAGATAGAAGATTCTGGAATTTCTTGCATTTGTTATGCAAAATAGTCTGAGTGAACTGTCAATTCTTGTTCCTCTTCAAATGAGTCAGCACTCAGAAGGTCTCAGCCTAGAAGGATTAAGGCAAAGAAGATACTCTTGGTGGAAACAAAGCAACAGCTAAGCAAACCAAGCACGTTTTACAAAAGTCAACGGCTTAATTAATTACCTAAAGCAGGAAGAAAGAAAAAACCTTAACCCTAAGCATGTCACAAATGTTAAAAGCAACTGAACAAGGTAAGAGTGGCTCAATGTTCACTGCTATTTGAGGATTTTAGGGAATACACAAAGGCACAAGCATTCTAAGAATTAAGAGCAATACTGCAAATTACCCAGAGAAGCTTTCATACTTCTTTTAAAAACAAACTCTTGACTTTAAGAAAATTACTGTGGTGAGGAATACACCACTATAATTCTTTGTGTAAACCAGAAGTGTTAGAGGAACAAAAGCTACTGACTCTGCTCCACTGGCCATATGAAACATTGTGACAGTTCATTAAATTACACTAAGTGGTATACATAAACAAAACCTTGTACGTATTTTCTGCCATCAGCTCTGTTGATGACAAAAGCTAGCTTCTTTGAAAAAATAAAAGTCTGAAAAAGTGGTGTGTCAAAAGCTTCTAGCAGCTAAGTGTACAGTCAACTTTGTTAGGCAATTATGCAAATCAAGGCTTAAGGCTTTATTCTCTACTGTAGATTTGGATATTGTAGTGAAGAGGACTTACCAACTAAACAAATACACATGACACCGTCTCTCTTTTTTCCCCTGTTGATTTTTATATGGTTATAAATTATTATTTAGCAGCAAAAAGAGGGAAGAGTACCTTAAAATCAATTCCTCCAACAAAGACACGATTTGGAGTAACTGTTCCAAACCTTGGAGAACCGATCAAATTATTTAACCTCACCGGTGACACAGGGTTGGGACATGAAGGTAAAGATTCTGTTTGCATCTGATCAGTGGCCTGCTGATTGAAAGACAATATTTTCAAAATCTTACAGGTTATATGTCAGTAATGAAACAATTTGTCAGTAAATGAAACAATTCTCAACAGAGAATACATACAGAATTTCTTGAAAGGCACAGCAGATGCTGAACAACTGAACATTAACCATGTATTTTGATTCAGAATGTAGCTCAGTGTTTAAACATAAGCTCAGTCTCAAGCAATTCAGTAACTTAGTGAATACACTACGGTCTGAAGTCCAACGTCAAACACTCTTCTAAATTGGACACCAATCTTGGCTCAATTTACACAGCACCCTGCCATAAAAATTTCAGGTTATGAATTCTACTACATAGAATATAATATCTTTTAGAAGCCCTTATTTTAAGCCTATATAGAATGGACATTTTTAACTCAATCTGTGCTCTCACACACATCTACATAACTCTCTTCTCTGCAACAGCCTCTGGTTCATTTCCCAAGCACCCATAATTCCCCCACATAAAATCAACAAGCTCCACACACCCGATGAGAATAGGTCTTGAAGACTGGTACTTTAATTCAACACTCTCAGCCAACAAACACAGCACACAGTGGTCTGAACAGAATTTCCCTCTGCAGAAGAGCAACCAGATTGCCCTTGCCCCAGTAAAGGAACATAGTACAGTGGGATCTTCATGGAAATCATTACTTAGTGAAGCCTGCCTGTTGTTTTAACTTCCAGCATGCTTACACCTGTGAACCGTAAAACAATTTTATTGGCAGCTCTTCTCGAAACAAACTAACACTGCCTTAAAAAGTCAACCCTAACTGTGAGATAATAGCTGTAAAGCAGCCATATTGTACTGTCACTAACTTCTCCAATAGGATTACTTGATATTTCTTTAGCTACCTAAGAATTACTCCTACTAATTTTAAGTAATGGGTTAACAGTATTATTTTGGATATCTTAAAGACAATAAATCCAGCTTGGTTCACACAATTTTAGTTTTAAACAAAACACAGGTCGTTTCCGAATTTACTAAAACACACACACTCGGTGCAGAGGAAAACCCGAGGTCGTTAACCCGATTTGCTCAGGAGAATCTAGTATGCATCTCTCCGACTAACTAATAGAATACTAACCTAGAGTACTGACTAACCTGAACAAACCCCACCTCTAAGGGGCAAGGAGCAGAGTCACTACAGTCCCCAAGAGGACTGGCTTTTGCAGCAAACAGCCCCTGAGGGACAAAGCAGGTTACATTCTGCATCTCTCACACCAAAGACAACACTCTTAACTGTGCAAGCATCTGGCAACTGTGCTCAGCATGAGAACTTCTGGATTCAACTATAATAATAAGCAGCTGACACAACGGCCAAAATTTATTCCTTACCTCAAAGAGCCCAAATTGCATTTTCTCCATACGCATTTTAAGAGTTGATTTATTAAAATAAACCACAAATACAAAAACCCCAACGGAAGAAATGAAGAATTAAACACACCACTTATGAACTCCCAATAGTAAATACAGTAAATCCCAGTAAGTTTTAAGTGTGACATGTTAAAATTTGTATTGTGATAACCACCTCTTTATCACCAGTGTGGCAACAAGAAAACAGTATTTGGAAAAAAAAAGTGCCAACAGCACATCACTTGCCTAAATACTTGTTTCAACTGTTTTTTAAAGTTCCTTTTTTATCGCTTTCCCCAAATAATACGGATATGTATATTCATCAATATGTTTATGGATTATTTAGTACGTCTGGCAAGTGCTCGTTAGCAAATCACTATTTTCATTTTTACACTGAACACACCGACGGTCAGACAACCTAACTCCACGAAGGCCTGGTGATCAGGCGCACGTAGGTGCCTGAACACCTCTATTTTCCACAGTGCGTGTGCTGTAAGGTCCGAGGCAGAGCCCGCTGCCCCGGTACCGTGTCCCGCACACGCGGGGCCGTCAGCCGCTTCCCCACAGCCCGAGGCCGCCACACACAAAATGGCGGCCCCGCGCGGGCGGGCGCGAGCCGGGGCGCCCCAGCGGGACGGCCCCGCTGCCCGCCCGCCCTCCCACCCTCCGGGGCGGCCGCCCGGCCCCGCCGGGCTCCTCACCGCGCCCTCGGGATCCATCGGTCCTCGCAGCCGCCTCCTCGGCCCCAGCACGTTCCCGGCACGCGTCGCGCTCCCTCAGCTCCGCCTCGCGCCCGGCTGACGCGCACAGCAAGGACGGGCCTGCAACGGGCGGGGGGGGGAACACAACCTGGCGGCGCGTTTAGCAGAGGAGTCAGAGCGGCCCTTCCTCGCCACAGAGCCCCGCCTCAGCCCGCCTTCCCCGGAGAAATCACCCCTTTCGCAAATTACTCTCCTCGGGGGCCCCCAGTACTCTGACGGGATCCCTGCGACGAGGCGGCTGGGGACGCTTCTGCCGCCACCACTGCCCAGCGCCTCCCCACCTCGAGGCCCTGGGGCTGCCGGTCCACCCGCACCTCCCGGAGCGAGGAGCTCGCGGCCGCTGCGGTGCCCGGAGCCCCGGCCGCTTGTGCCGATGCCCCAGCGGGTCTCGGGCGGCCCGGCTGCTCTGCGCTCCCCTCCCCTCAGGTACCGTGGCACCGGCAGCCTCCGCGCAGCAACAGCGCCGGGATGGCAGCTCTGAGGAGAGCGTCGGTAGCACCCTTCGGAACCGCGCTTTAATGCCCTGAGGCAGCCCAGGAACCTCCGTCTACCAATTTCCCAGCACCTCAGAAGGCAGAAAGTAAATCCCACCTGGGTTTTTATCCTCCCAACTAGGGCGTGAAACAGGGAGGAAAATACGGTCATGCATTTCACCTGGCCTCTGTGGGAAAAATACAAAAATGCCCAGGGAGGCAGTCACCTGTGTCTGGCTTACCAGGCCATACTTGATGGGCGTCAAAACATAGTTTAGACTTTACAGCTGTCAACGTAAAGTAGAAGTCCTTACTTCAATTCAAAGAGTCTTCCCAAGGTTTCCAAAAGACTCTCGAGTACACAGGCTGGTTTGAGAACAGCTGTGGGTCTGGGATGACCTTGGGGATACAATTTGGGGTCTGCTAGAGAGGGCTAGAAAATAACACTCACCTTTGTGACCACTCCCCAAAATACTCCAACTCAAAATACTCTTTTTTGCGCCCTTACTGAACTGGAGGAGAAGCATCAGTAGTAATGCTTTTGTCAAGTGTACTTCTGTGGTCATTTACTGAACAGCACTACAACTTGCTCTCCTGTTCCGTAATTTCATCCTGTCTGCAAATGCATTTCACCCTTTGAATATCTCTGCTGTTAAACAGGCCTGGAAAACAAAGTGATTCAAATGCCAAACTCGTAATTGATGCAGGTACGAAGATACAGCCTGACAAAAATCCTTGATCTGATGACAACAAGAGCTGGTGGGACAGGTGGACAACAACACGCCACTGGGAAAACTGTTTTTCAAAGTGATCAGACGTGCACAGGCTAAATCACTGCAGCTCAACTCTGAGACTCAATGTCAGGATCACTACTATCCTTAGTTACATTCATGGTTTACTTTCTCTTGGTGCTTTAAAAGAAAGACTTCAAGGAAGATTATCTTGACAATATCTACAATATCTTTTAGTTGAATTCAAATATCTGTATCTTGCTTAAGTTCACTTTATGCAAATGATACCCATCCCACCTAAACCAGACAGCCCTTTACATCATTTACCTCTCCCTGAGGCACAGCACAGACCCACGGTCCTTACGGAACCCTACACTGCTCCTTAATTTTTTGGTGCTGCTTCAACATCTGTCAGCTTCTGCAACATTACTCTTATCACAGACTAAAAAGCCACAATCCAAGAAGAGTTTCTAATAATTCTGTGCCTGTAATATATAACAATATAATGCTTAACTCTTAGTATTGATTTTTTTTTTTTTAAGATGAGAAAACTGTATAAAAGTAAAGGCAATTTTAGCAGAGCTGATGGGGTTTTGTAGAAGTACTTATTTTGTGAGATTACAGAACTCTGCTGAATTGCATTCATTGACTTTTATGAATATTTACCAGACAGCAACAAAGCTTACCCTGAGAACAGCACTACATTTTAAAGATGTGAAAGGCAGAATAGCCCAAGCCTTTCATGTACTTCCTGTCTTCTTTTGGGGAATTTAAAGTGGGAACAGCTGAAAGAATAAACAAACATTCAGAGACGTGAAAGTGTATTGTACATAGTTTTAATTGTTGTATCTTCTACATCATACCTCCTTCTTTAGTTAAAAAACCTAAATCTAGGACATTTACATTTAAAATAGGACTTTTGCAAATAAATGAGAAAGATTGAGCTGTTTTTTATCGTGATGATTTAAAACCTGAAAATTCAACACACCTATAAATGTAACAAGATTACAAGTAGAGCTGGTGAAAAATACTGCCATGCATACAGCATTTGAATATCACAACAAAGGCTGCTGGGCTGCCCTGGTACTGCATGGCTGCTTCATTAAGGGAATTTTATCTTGGCTGAGGGAGCCACTCCCGAAGGAAGTCAGAAGTGTAACTGTTTTTCCTGATTCCACATGTCAGCAATATATACAGCATGAAATAATCTCCCCTGTTCTCTCCCGCAAATTAAAAGGCAGTACTGGACAGTAAAAAGGCAGTAAAAGACAAGAGTCTGACTATGCTGGCTACTGTAGGCTTTTGACTTTTGTCCCTTTTTTAGCATTAGAGAAAGTTATAGGTTAAGTGAGGAAAAATAAGCTGAAAAAAAGCAAGAGAGAAAAATAGGGAGAAAAAATGAATTGGGAGGAGAAAGGAGGAAAAGAATTCTCCAGGCAGAAAAAGACAAGTATGATTTTATGAGTAATACAACAGATTGCTATTTCACTGATTCACTGACCTTGAAAAGACATGCTACCGTTTTTGCTTCTATTATTTTTATCTGTGGATAACAATGCTAGTTTTCCTAACAGCATGGCAAGATCCTTTCATGGAAATATAAGCATTAATATATCCTTGTCAGAAGGTGTACCTGATGCAAGATTACCTACTTCCTGCTCTAAATTTCATAAAAATGTCTCTTAGGATGTTACTGAAAGATTGACTTCTGTGTCTGCTGCATACAGAACTGTATCAACAGAAAAAAAAAAAATCTGCAGCTTATAAAGATGTATATAGTGATTTCTCTTACGAGCTTGTGAATGGATTCTCTACCCCCCTAGCCCAAACTCAAAAACCCAAGACCTCTTAAGTATTTAAGGACTTGGAGGAGACCTCTCAAGGGAGTTAGCAGTGTTTAGAAGCACTGATGGTGGTCACCTAAGGAGTTCCACTAAATAAAAGTTATGGTCAGTGCCATGTGAAAAATGCAGAAGGAAATGACTCGTTTCTGGTAAGTTTTCCATTTATTCAAATGGGTGTATTTCTCTTATATGACATTTCCCTGTTGAAGGCCCTTTTCCCACAACATTCCCTTCCTTGGTTTGGGCACATCTCTCTTCTCTATGAGCTGTGACTTCTCACTCCATTCCAGTCTCCACCATTCTCTCTAACCTTCGTCTCTACCTCCTACTTTGTTTCCAGTTGCCCTAACAACACTCCTGCTCACTTCCTCTTGTCTCTGCCCCCCTTATTTAAAAAAAAAAATTATTAGATACATACAAAAAACAAGAACTCAAAGCATTGATTTTTAAAATGGATTGCTAATCTTTCCCAACTTAAACTGGAGTTTGAAGAGGTTTTTCCATATTAATGTTTCAGTTAGAATCCAGCTTAATGAGATCACTTATCTTGCCTGTGTGAGTGATTACAGGATTTTTATGCTTTGTTTCTCTTTTATTTTGCTCAATTTGCAATTCACTCTTCTTTTTCTGCATTTTGTAGAATACAGTCTCAGAGCACCTGTGAGCTCTGAAATGTTTTTTACCTGTTGCTTTCCATTCAGATGAAGGGGGTTTAAGTGTTTGGACAAATAGGTAATTTAAATTCAATTTGTTTTGTTTGTAGTGGTTCATAAGAAACAATCCAGTGTAAGTTTTGGCCCACACTATTGTAAATCCCTTGGGACTTACAAAACAAGAGATATTATTATTCCTTAGCTTTTTCCTATGCTCCCCCAAGTCACAAACCTTTGAAAAGTGCTGTGTTCAAGTATGGCTCACTGAGGCTCATTGTGTATAATATCTGCTGATAAAGCCATTTCTTGGCATCTTTGAACATCAGACTTGCAGAGTATATATAAGAAAAGCTCTGCTGCCTTTTGACAGCAGCATAGCTTGAAGAGTTAATACATCTGAATCTCTGAAATCTTGCTACCAAGTCTGACTGTATGTCTTAAGATTAGATGGAATGAGGGTAACTGGTTAGAATTCAAGGATTCTTCCAAACCACAAAGTAAACAGGTGACTTTCTAAGTTTGCCCAACACATTTTATTATTGATTAGTCTGTAAATCTCTGCATTTGGGAGTAAAACACTCCTGGCCTTGTGTTTGCAGAATTCTTCAGTTTTGCTAATCCTGCTGTAGGGTACAGTGGGAGCTAGGATAGGATATAGATTTTAACAACCAGCTGATTTAACCCCACTCAGAAAGGACACAGATAAACAGTGGTTAACAATTCTTCCAATTTATGCATGTTATACTCCCACAGTGGCAAATTTCAGGAAAATAAGCTTACTTATATTAGTCATTAGGCTTTTTTTTCCACATCCTTCTAACCTGACATTAAGGAACATGAGATTTTGCAATAAAAGATTAAATATACGTCATCCCTGATGGAAAATATTTTTAATCTTCTTAAATCCTTCAATTCATACCAATTCTATTAATACCAGAGGAATTTAAGTTATTTTGAGTATTACATTGTGATCATAATCATATTGCTTTTTTTTTTCTCTCTTTGAGGTGACTTTTTCTAAAGAATTAAGAGAGATGGGCCAAGTTTACACACGTGAAAAAAAACCAAACATAAATGTTTTTAGCAGTTTTCAAATTCATGTAATTTTGTGTTTGGAAGTGGTATCAAGGACTAGACCAGCCTGCCTATAATAATAAAAAAGGGAAAACTTTACAGGGTATCGGTTCTCTGTTTGCATATACTACCACTTCAAGTCAGTGCAGAAGCTGTCAGAAATATTGCCAGGAAACACTGTCTTGACTTTTTTTCACAGGAAAGCAGCTTTCTTTGAAGTGAGGCAAATGTGGGTATAGCTCTTTCTACTCTTTCCTTGGGAGGCCAGTCAGGAACAGGCGATCTAAAGACAGCAATGTACCTTTAACACTTACTTGCTTTGGGTGCATCTGGTTTAGCATTTTTGTTTGGATCAAGGGCCAGTTTTGAAGCAAATCTCCTGATCATCCTAACTTAGCTACTTGGTTCACATCACAGAGTAGTTTCTGAGAGCAAACTGACCTCTCAGTTGAAACGATGAGCTATTGTTCTCTACTCCAATGTGCAGCTCTTCTATCCATGGGACTGGACCTGTATGCCCACCAGAAGTGGCAATGGAATGGATGTCAGGCTCTCGTCACCAACGCTCTCCCCATACAGACCCACTCCTACTGGATTACTTGATACTTTCCCTCACATCCTTGTCAGGCCCCCTCAGAAAGAATTTAAATGAATTCTTTTCTCCTGGTGGTTGGACTACTGCCTAGCACCTCAATGGTCCAGGGTGCTCACGATTAACTTGTTTATGTCCAAAACTAGTTAAGCAATGCAAAAATCTTGCAGAGAGCATGTTAGGAGGAAGGTTGTATGTCTGATTAACATGCAGAAGAATAGCCTAAATTCCATTCTTGGCATACTGACCAGATTTTCTCCAAACTCTTTAACTACAAAGTAGATATGAATATGACTCCTGCTGATGTTGGTAGCAATTTCCTTCTCAGGTGGCAAGATTAGAGACCATAAGAGTAGCTTTTGAACTAGAATATTACCAGAATACTTTCTATCCTCAGTAAGAAGAATTCCCGACTAATAAGTATCATTTAAAACTAATTCTGCTTCCCCAGCAGCTGTGCAGTTCATGATCAGTCAAATGATCCCAAAAAATTGCAGTTAAGTGTGTGGGAGCCATGGTGCCATGTACATTTCTAACACTGAATATATCCATTGAGCTAGCAAGGTACACAGTACACTTGAACCTATTCCTAAGTAAAGAATGGAGGAAATGACATGCATCTATCGGATCATACTCTTCACAGCAGTTAACAAGTTCACATAGCCTGAAAGTTAGCAACAGCTACAATTAGATTTCTGTATGTGTCACAGCTGAAGAAATACTAAAAGCAATGATCAGAGGAGTTAAAAAGGACTCTGTGAAAGACAGTCATTGGTAAATGTTCTCATTAAGTGGAATTACCACCTACCTTAAACAAGAGTCATTATTATTATCTTCAGACTTGAATAAGAATTCATCTTATAGACTCCTTCAAATCTTCAAGCCAATTTCTGTTATAATGTATACAACATGCCTTCTCTTCCCTCCCTAAAAACGAAGCAACTAGCAACTAAACCTGGGCAACTTGAGAAAGCTTCACTATTTGCACCAATGAATAAATTCTCTTTTACCTAGGTTGTAGCGTGACTTCTGGGATTATCTCAGGCTGTCCATTAAAAACTTTATTTTCAGTTACTTGTTAACTTCTTGAACCTCAATCACTTTGCCCAAATATCTGAAGGCGGGTGTGACTTATGTTATGAATCTTTTTGTAAGTGAAATACATTCTTGGCAAACATCTACCCTTGAAAATCAGATTAGAAAAAAAAATGTTTAGTTACTTACAAACCTAAATCAGCACATGGCATTTTACTGTTCTCCCTTTAGAAAATTCTAATGTCACTTTCTTCTTTATACCTGGTGCCAAATTTGGTGGGAGAATCACTTCCTTATCAGGAATCTGCTCTTTCCTGTCTACAAAACTTGGTTAAATTGTTGCTACCAGCTATGACTGTTTACAGAATCCATCTCAGATTTTACCCTCCTTTTCATTCCAGTCTTTACCTAGCCTGGGCTCCATTCAGGCTTGGGCCTGCATCTATATAGTAAGTAGAGGCTGTGAAATAGGATTAAACATGATCTAATTTGAGGTCCTGATTTTACCCTTTCTCACACTTAATTGGCATATCTGTAGGGAAAACAATACTCCTCAAATAAAGAATTATTCCTCAGAGCTAAGAATTTGCAGGAAGCTTCTATAATCACAGCATTTTAATTATTAAAAACACTGGATTTGCCTGAAAGTACCCTCAGACAGTGAAAAGTATTCATCAGTGACTTCAGCTGGAACAAGAACATCATTAAGATAGAGGCATATCACAAAAGTCTCTCTTGTTAGGTTAGAGAAGACACAACATCATACTACCTAGAAAATACAATATGATGTGTAAGTATAGCGAGGCTTTTTCAAACACATAGGAGGCAACACAAAACAAGACTTAACAAAATAAGAGGAGGCATTGAATCAATGTGTGTGTGTAAATATATTTGAAAAATAAAAATTGTAAACATATGCAGTATGTTTTAAAATCAAGATTTAACTACATTTGCTTTACACTGATTTGAACTTGCATTTTTTTCCCAGCCTAAAAGCTTAATTATAGTTGTAAAGGCAAAATATGACTTGGGGTTGCTTTGCCAAAATGTGAGCGAAGCTTAGCAACAAGTACATATTTATATAAATAAATTATATCATTCTTTTTTTATTGTTTTATAATATCACATTCATAATGTAACAGCACAGACACAATAAGCACTAAGACTTTTTAAAAAATCACTTATTTAAGAATTACCTAGCAAAACATTTTCTCATCAATAGCTTTGCGTAAGTCTCAATGCTAAAATTAGTTATGATTTGCTATCAGTATGAATGTGTACTTGAAGAAATTACAACTTTTCCCCTATTGCTTTCCTTGCCTTGCAAATTAGATGTTCACACAGGAAAATACGTCAGTTTTCACACTTCATCAGCCCTGTTCAATTGGTATAGGAGAACCACTTTTGGCTCCCAGGAGAACACTTAATTTTAAGAGCTTCCCAAAATGCAATGTCTGGGTGCAAGTACTGGCTTACGTAAGCTATACTTCAGCACAGCTCCAAGACAACTGTATTTTCAGCCTGTTTGTGATACAAACTACTCCCACTGAGGAACAATTGTGTGCCTTAAGGATGGAGATGGAGTGAGTGTAAAAAAAAAATCCACATTAAAATAGATATTGCAGGCACTTGCTGACTTGTGTTCAGACAAACACATAGATGTTTTTATCTATCTTACCTTTCTTAGTTTGAGTGAACTGTGACTGTTCTCAAAAACCTGTTCCTATCTGAAGCAGGTGTAGACAACACAGCAGTGTCTTTGTACAGTGGACTGCATCAGACCTTCTTGAAACTGATCACAGAAACCTGTTATAGACACTTATCACCAACCAATCTTAATTTTTTAAAACTTTCTATGCAAACAGTTTTACTGTAAAGCTTCCTTTTGTCAACTCTCTTTTTTATTAGACATCAAGAAGTATCAAAACCAATTGCTCTTTTCCTTCATAATTCATGGCTCTCCACGAACAGAAGCAGATAGATGCAGATGCCTCAGAAGCATCTAGAGATGCACAGTCAGAAAAATAGCCTTCCTTTTCTTCTAGAAAAGAATTTAACTAAACCCTCACTTAGCTGTATCATACATAATGCTAAAACCTCTGCATCTTGTGGACAAACAGATCAAAATTACAATTTGTTCAGTGTTCCCTGTAGGTTTGATGTTTATGAAACTTAAGATCTGTAGATTCCCTGTAGACCTTTTCCAGTTAAAGACTTCAGGTGTCAAAGGTTATAATGTAAGGTGAGAATTAAATAGTTTTAAACCTTTGATATCAGAAACAATGCATTTGACAATAAATCTCCCCCTAATATTAAATGTGTAAAACACAAACTAGAAAGGATAAAGTTCTTTAATATCCTGTATGCATCTGTCTGTGCAACATGCTGCAGAGTTTCTGGTAGAGGCAGATTTCAGCTATGACAGCACTGTGCTGTTCCCAAATAATTAAATCAATGATTAAACTTCATATGATTTCACAAAATACAGGAAAGATCTGCAACATATTTCTACACAAAGCAGTAATTCCCTCTATTAAAATACTGCATGGTAATTACCTTCTCTATTGTCTTTAAATTAGTCTTCTTAGGTCAGTCTGTGTGACAGTATGTGATATGTAATAAGCTTTTATTAGTTGGTTTGGGTTTTTTCCCCCCTTTTTGTTGCAGTGACTTGGTCTGATGTTCTTTCTCTTGTACAATCCAGGCTGGGGTTAAGTGCTCCATTCCTTCACCAGTCTCTTCTCTCTGGTATTGCTTAATATAGATGTTTGTTCAAGGTGAATATTTTCTATCTTCTTTTAGCATTACTTATTTTGTGACATTTTTCACTGAAACAAAGCAAAATAACTGTAGTGTACATGTATCTTGACATTTTTTTTACATAAAATTTAGAAGGAAGCTAATGAAAAAAGTTCAGTGGTATTTAGATCTGTCCCTCAATTAGCATATCTTTGTGTTGAATATGATAAATGCCTCAATAACTTTGACAGAAGTTCTGGACCTTTGTTAACATGGAATTCTAAACTTGTATATGTATATAAATATATAAATTTCACATCTTTTAAGTGGCAATCATGCCCTGTAGCCAGGCATTTGCTAGTAGCTAATGACTGGTTAAGGTAAGGAGGTTCTCTCTTATTTTCTTCCTTAATCAGTGACTGACAACAGGTACCAAACACATTCATTAGGGAATTAACTTTAGAAACCAGGGAGAAATTAACATTCCCATAGAGTCTTACTGCCTTTAAAGCTGGTAACTGTAATTTTGAATAGTCTTACATCCCCAGTGACTACCAGCTTGCCCAGCCCTACCCGTCCTATTTTCCATCTCACTGTATAATCTCTTCCTCACCTCTTTCCTGTACTTTCACCCTCGCTGCACTCCCCTTCACCCCACCTTCCCTGAGGTCTCCGCGTGGATAATCTCATTATAACTAAATACCCTCTGAAGAATTGCAAGGGACAGCACCACGCTCGCACGAACTCTTCCAAAGGCTGGCCGCGGCTCCTGCCCTTCCCGGGAGGTTCCTCTTCCCCGCCTCCCGCTGGAGCCCCGCACCGGCACCGAGCGGGGGGACCGCGGCCGCCGCGGGAGCGGGTGCGGGGCCCGGCCGCGCCGCCAGGGGGCGGTGTCGGCCCTGCCAGCGCCCTCCGGGCCCGGGGCTGTGAGGGGCAGAGCGGGAACGGGACCGCCCCGGGCCGGCGGCCGACAGGGGAGCGCGTAGCGGGGAACGGGCGGCGGAGTCGCAGCCCCACACAACCTGCTTCGTTTTTGGCTCGTTTTTAAGAGGCGGAGGAATCCCAACGTGAGTCTTCGCCGTCTTTTGCGAGCTCTCCCTTACGCCTCGCACCCACTCTGCTGGCCAGCCGTCAGCAGCCTTAAGGTTCCCCTTACACCAGCAGCCCCCACGACCGGCGCTGGCAGCGTCCTTGTTCCTACCACAGTACTTCCACTTGAGGGCTACGCGGGCTGCAGGGTGTTTAACCTAAGTCACCTCTTCCACACGCTGCTTTTACCCTGGCACAGAGGCAGCCCAAACCTGCCTAAAACACGCGCGGAGAAGCATTCCCGCGGCCGCCTCAACACACAAGCACTCTCGACAGGCGGCACAGCCCTCCACAGGCCCTGTTCTTCAAGGTCGTGGCGGGGGCCACCAGGTGCTACAAGACCTCCTACACCCCCCAGCCGCCCCCCGCGCACCGCCCCGACCGCCCGGGCCGGAGTCCCGCGGGCACGCCCCTCCCCAAGGCCATTGGCCGGCGCCGCGCCGCCGGGGGGCGGCCGCGGCGCTGATTGGCCGAGAGCGCCGTCCGTCAGCGCCGCCCGTCAACACAAGCCCGGCTTCTGTCACAACAGCGCGGGGCTGCGGCTGCACTTCCTGCGCGCTCTCCGCGTCCCCCGCCCCGCTCCTCCGGCACCGCGGAGTCCCGCGCGGGCCCCTTCCCCCGGGGGCGGGCATGGCTCCTCCGGGGAAAGTTGGCGCTACCGTGCCGTGAGAGGAGCGCCACGGGACGCCGTCCGTTTCTTCGTCTGTGTGACTCCCCCGCCCTTTCAGCGCCCCGGAGAAGTTGACACCGCTCGGCGGGGCGATGGCAGAGGCTGCCGGCGGCAGAGAGCAGCCGGCGGCGGGCCGTGCTCCTCCCGATGCCGCTTACCATGCTGAAGAGGAGCCCGAGCCGGCATCGCTGGACGCTTCGGCGGCAGCCGGGGGCAGGAGGCGGGAGCGCCGCAGCGGTGTTTCGGCCGTGGGTACCGCGGAGCGCTTCCCCGGTGGCAGCCTGGGGCCGCCGGCAGCCCCCGACCCCGACGCCTGCTTGCTGGAGGCGGCCAAGGCCACCCCGCGGAGGAGCAGCATCATCAAGGTAAGGGTGTGCCGCCCCGCCGGGAAGTTTCCGCGGGTCCCGCCGCCGGGTTACCCGGGCTGAAGCCGCCCTCCGGTGCGTCCTTGCCCGCGGTGGGGGCCCGGGGTGGGCAGAAGGGTGGTGGGAGCCCTCCGGGGATGGGCTGCGCGCACCCTCCGCGCAGGTGAAGCGGCCGCTGCGCTGCGCAGCGCTGCTGCCCTGCCTGCGGCGAGCAAAGACGGCGGGGCCGCCCCGGAGCCCCCGGGGCAAGGTGCGTGCCCGGACCGAGCGGCTCTCCGGGGTCTGCGCTGGGGGCTGCTCCCGTTGCCACTGAGAGGGGTCGGGGTCCCTCCCGCGCTCGTGTGTGACCCGTGGGGCAGCTTCCTGCCGAGTTGTAAAGTTTTTGTGTAGTAGCTCGTATCTGTTCTTATTTAATATTTATGAAGCACCTGGAAGGCAGAATAAATAGCTTCTACAGCGCTGGCTTTCTTCGTTCTTGAGCAGCAAAATATGCAGTGTCACAAATTAACAGAAGGTGTGTTTGGAGACGGACTGTAGTACAGGTTGTTGCGGAGCAGCACCGGCTGTTTAGCACCTATAATGTGAAATTAACTGGTCGGGCGTGATCTTAAAGCCTTCGCCTTTGTTATAATCTGGTAAGGAAAATGGCTTTATGAATATGTTAGTTCTTTTTTTTTCCGGTTTAATTTTTTTAGAATAAACGATGTGGTTTTGAATTAAATGGCATCTCCTTGCAAGAATGTAGGCTTAATCGCCAGTTTTTGGGGAACCGATGAATGAAATCTCCTGGGCAAACTTGATTTAGCATATGGTCACACGTGATCTTCTTGTAGTGATTTGCGCTGGGAAGGCATCGGGAGAACAGCAGAAAATGAGACTTCTCATCTGTAAATGTGTGAAGGCACTGGGTAGAGCTCTACTTCAATGCCAGAAGCGCAGGACGCATGCTTAGCTCTTGCAGCTTCGTATGTCTATTCAGAGAAAGAATAGATAGCGAAATACTTTCTTTTTGCATTTTAAAATGAGAGGAGACCGAACTCGTTAAATGCAAAAGAGCCTCGAAGACCCTTTGCAAGTTTCACCTTGAAATATTAACCCATTAAGGCCAGCAAAGCGTTGAAGGGTGGGTTTAGTTTTCTAAAGACATTCACTGAGTGTGATGGGAAAGCTTCCAGTCTGAAGTTGCATAAATGTATAAATGCTTTACTAAATCAGGACCAAAGTTCTGTAACTGTACTGGTATGGATATGATATTTTCTCTTAGATTTGTGTGAAGATTTCAAAAATTGAAAATACACAGTCTTGGATTTCAGTTAAAAATGTATCATTATTTTTACAGACTATACCAGTTCCATGTGGTAGATATGTTTTAATGTCATATATGGTGTATTATTGTTAATAACTGAGTAGCATTTTCACTACAGCTTGATAACTTGATATTGATAATTTAGCACGTCTACTGAGAGTGATAATGATCACTCTTCTAACTGGAGGAAGTTTCTTGAGCTATATCCTAGGATGGTGTTTATTAGGAGAAAGATTCCTGACAGAGGTAAGAAAGTATTGATGTTCTTACACAAGGAACTGGTAAGGCCTCATCTGCAATACTGGGTAAACTCAGTTTCCTGTGCTTAGGAATGGTGCATTCAAACTGGAGCAGGTGCATAGAAGGATAGCTAGGATGGGCTGATAAAGTCGCTGGATTGAATATTGTATGAGGGGAAATTTGATTTCTTGGACAAAAGCAAAGGATTCCTATGCATAGATCTAGTCTGGAAACGAGAAGGTTATTCCAGGCCCTGTAAGGGTTTGGAATGGTCTTATGATAGAAGTGGAATGAAAAATACCATTGTTAATCTTAAATTTATTTGTTAAATAGATGGATTAAATTAGATAACATGGCCGTGTCTGATAGCAGGTGTCTGAACTTGAGAATTCACAGGCTGTGCATCTCTAATGCACAGTGTTGGGACCCTATACAGAGCATTGCATTTCTTTTCCCACAGGGTTGTCTCAGTGGTATATAAAAGTGTTTTCAATCACAGTTTTCCTTGGGCATTATACTAGGAAATGCTATTAACTTGGGGTAGGAATTAAATAATTTATTTTTCTGCATTTTTTTTTAATTTCTAATGTCCTAGGACATACTCATCAGGTGTTAAATGCAAATTTTAGTTGGACTTAAGATAAACCCCCCCAACTTATTTTATGTTTTTTCTTTTTTCAGGACTTCAACATGCAGGATTTCTGCTCAAGCATTGTGTGTATTACAGGGAAATGCATTTTGTAATGATGTATTATATTTATTTTACCATATGTTAATATAAATCTATAGTCAAAATAGTATTCTGTTGCTTTCTCTAAGCTGATCTTATCCACTGAAAAATGCAACTTAAGGAAGCAAAGGAAATTGCACAGTAAGGACAAGCTCTTACTCTGCAGGAGTTGAACACTCTTGCTCTGTTTTGCCATTTGTCTCCCAACTATTTGAAGGTGTACTTTAAACGTGAGTGGTCTCAGTCAATTAAGCAAAAAGTTAAAATTCTGTAGATTTAGATGGTCAAAGTACACTTTTAACAGCATTTTTTTCCCCAGCTGTCTTTTGGAACTCTGCAAGTCTCAAGATTAGCATCTGAGAGTTCAATTCTAGTGGAGGCCAGACTTGCTTACCTTGGAGTGTTCTGGCACCCATAGTGTAACTGTGAAGTACAAAGACTGAATAGGGACTTGCTTTAAAAACCTTCCCTGCAGCAAATTCCACTTGGCATATATTGTAAGTAAAATATGAACCCTTCTAAATAATCTTCAGTGCATTCATGTGCTCTATATTTGGCTTCAGAACCAAGAGAACTCGTTTATATAAAAAGAACGAAGTGTAGCCAGAATATTTTTATTCCCATTTTGCTCTGCTGATGTTCACAGCTTTGTAGATTGAGGTAAATATAAAATAAGATTCATGAGAAATAGTTGTAGCTGTTCTTGTGCGTTAGGTCATTTACCTAATACTTGTGCATTAGTTGTTTTTTTAGGCTTTGTGTTTTGGTTTGGGTTTGGGTTTTTTTTTTCTAATGCAAGGAAGAGGTAAATGATCTTACTACAGAACTGGAACAAGAAAGGGAGTTTGCCATGAGGAACCTGAAATCAGTGGACAAGAGTGCTTGGAGACAAAACTAGAGAAATGGCAAGAAATCATAGAACTTGACCTGTTTTCTAGGAAGCCTAGAGATGGACTGTGCATTGACTAAATTATTTGCCAAGCATTTCCTTTTTTTCTTTTTTTTTTTTTTTGGCTTGTGAATAATTCAGGGCCAGTTTTTTGCAAATAAAATAATTGCAACCACTTTTAGGCTGCTAGGAGAGCAGAAGACAGTGCTTGGAGAACTGGATTTCTGCTTTCTTTACATGTAATGCTTTGCAAGCCTTCCTGTGTGGGGGGTTCTAAACAGAGTTGGCTGATACAGTTTTCCTTCTGGCATGTTCCTTCTGACATTGCCGTGTATGAGCACTTTAATAAATGAGTAGGAAGGCTGTGTAATTTGTTATATAATGCTACTGAAATACTTTGTACCAAAATATTTCTCTGTCAATTCTTATCAGGTTTCTCTCTCTGCTTTGTTTGCATGCAGGACAAACTTTTGGGATCATGTGTTTGTTTTCTTCCTGGATCTTTGTTTTAAGATACTGTAGCAGATAACACAGCAGACTGTGCCCATGAAATGAACTTGAAGTAGCAGCTGCAGGCTCTTTAACTCGAGAGACTTTAACTTCAGTCACAGTAGAGCTATGAGACCTTTCACTGAAGCTCTTCCAAAGGCTACTTGCCTGCTTCATGCAGAGATTTTTTTTTTCCTTTAAAAGCCAGTTGAGTTGTCCTTGCTCATAATATACTATTAGCCTAAGAACTGCAGGTTTTAGGGTTTTGCAATTGAATTAATCAGTGGAAGTGTATCAAGATATCCAGCTGTCTTATTTCAAGACTTGTATTTATGCTTGTGACATTCTTAGCTTTAAAAAAACAGACCTGCAATACAAGCAATGAGGCTTAGTTTCTTTGTTTGTGTTCTGAAGTGTGGTGACGGAATTTAAGTGTTTTAAATATGTGCCACATCTGTCTATGCAACGTAACTGTTTAAGAGTTTGTTTTCAGAAGACAGAGTTCTTCAGAACTGTAATGATTCTCCAGTAGCTTTTACATAGCTTTTCATTGTGTAAGCTTGCATTTAGGCACTTGTTGCTTAATAATCTGTAACTATGACTATGTAAGATTCATTAAAGCTGATCGACTATTTGATAGTCCAGTGGTGATTTTATCATGATTGCATTCTTTGACATATATGTACCAGAGGAAAAAAAAGAGAATATTTAAGTTGAGATTGCATTAAATAATGTGGTAGAGCCTAAAAAGTTCTTTAGAAGGGCAAGGGTGACGTGTCTAGCCATGCAAAGACTGCCACAAAATGAGAAATTCACCAGATGGATCTGGAAAAAGGTAACTGGTGGGTGTTATTTTTATGTATATAAATTCCCAAACATTGTGGAGAGAGAAATGGGGAACTAATATCCACTCTCTTTCCCAGAATGTGAAGGCAGGGAAAAAAACCAGTGATAATTCTTTAGCAGCAGGTTGAAAATAAATGATAGTATTTCCTGATGCAGCATGTGAGTAAACCATGCACTTTACAGCCCCAGAAATCTGTGCAGTCAGACATATAAATGGATTTGAGCAGGTTTGAAATGACAAATTGATGAAGAGAGCTTCACAATGCACCCAAAGCATCTGGCTTAGAAAGTTCTTAAACTACAAGTGCTTGAACTCTGGGAAGCCACAGCAAAGAATTGACCACTTTGTACTTCCTTGCTTCTTATGTGTCTCCCAGGCATGTACTTGTAGCTGGCATACCAGCCTAGGCTGACTGATATCTAACCCAGTATCTGTTAAAAAAAAAAACTTAAACGAACTGTTAAGAGACCCAGGAAACTGGTTTCCATTATTGCTAGTGTAAAACTTTCTTCGAGTTTAAAAGAAACTGATTTGTTAATTTAGTTATTTAGAATTAATGTTTGCCAGCTTCACAGAAGAGAGGCAGTTTAGAGATATTTTTTGGATTGCTGTGGCATAGCTGTTTATCTTTTCATAACACTGCACCTGTATTCCATACTCGACTATTTTTTCAGTTAAAGCATCTGTTAAAGACAGGTTTGGACAGAAAACAATACTGGTTGTAGACCTGCTTTTGTCAAATGAATTAGTGAGGATGGACTTTGAACTGTTGCATTTATCTGTAAGATACATTCTCATGGGGGCAGTAGGCATTTCAGACTGGGGTTTAACCTCCATCTCTTTCCTCTTCGATCTTAAAGCAGCATTGGTAGATCCAGTATGGCTGTGCCTAAGTTGGTAACACTGTAGTGAGGAAGATTTAGGTCTTGTGGAATTTTTTATGTCAAGCAGTCAGTAATAATTATCCATAGCAATGGAAACCATTACATGTAAAATGATTCAGGATTTGGGCACATGGGTCTTGTGAAGCTGTCCTAAAGGCTCATCTGGCTGTGTATGATTTTCAGAGATCTAGGTTTTGCCAGAAAAGTTTCTTACAGCTTTTTTTTCTGTAGAGGCCTGGAGTCACTCTTGCTGCTGGGCACTTATCATGTACCTTGTGCCCAAGTTAATCTGTCAGTAATAGTTGGAGTTTTCTTTCCATTCAGTTTCCTGGAATTTTTCATGTTTAGTTTAGACTTTCTGATGGTTACATTTGCCTCAAAACACAGCAATTCTAATTTCCAGGCATCTCTGCCCTCAAGTTACTGAAGTTGTCTTTTCAAGGAGAACGTGGGGCCTGGCTAAAAGTCTCTTAAAAATCAATGGGTGCCTTTACACTGACTTACCTAAACTTTATTACTTGAAAAATTTTAAACGAACCCAAACAACCTACATCCAGGCCAAACTGCTTCCTTTGAAGTTTATAGCAAACTTGTCTGCTAACTACTCTAGAGTTAGTCAGTATTTCTTGTCCTTTAAACATGAGGGTACAGATGGATAAAGCATCGTGTTTGGAGTGTCTTTCCATACCAGTTCATAGTAGTCAAGGTGGTTTGAATGTCTTGCACTGAAATTACTGAAAGGTGACCTTTCTGTAGGATAACAGCAAATCCAGTGGTGTGCAAACACAAGTTCTAGCAGGTCTTTTCAGGAAGTTGTTTGATAGGTTTTCTAGGTAAGAGGTAGGAACTGTTAAGGTTGGGAATAAGAGATGAAGTTGGTGATAGTGGTTGATTCGTGTTTGAATTACGTACATAAAGACTCTTGTGCAGAAGTACATAAATAATAACTAAAAATAATATTCTGATGAAGTAATGGTGCTGGTGGACAGAGCAATGGCGGAGGAGGAAAGCTTTCTACTGTTTTCCAAGTATGTTAAAAAGCTGTTAATAAAACTGAGTTTTCATATCTGTGCAGAGATGCAAATCCTGTTTCTCATGCTAATATTTTATTCATTTTGTAGCTCCACTGAGATCAATGCCATCTGTAACAAAAATGTTTTAATTGAGGTAATGGTATATTTTTTTTTCTGTTCTTCCCTACAGTAGATATGAAAATGCAGGCAGTTACTGTAGAACCAATAATACATCTGCTGTGGTGAAACATTAACTGATCGTTCTCATAAACTTAATCAACATATTTGATTGGTAGGTGTAATTTCTGCTAATATTGGGTGATTTCTCTAAGAAATGAGGAAGGATGATTAATATCACTTTTAATTACACATGTATTCTAGGTTTCTTTTTTTTTTTAACTAATGTGACTTGGAGGTTTTGACATGCATGACAGTTTAGAAATGTCTCAGACTTGATTAAAAAAATAGGTGCTACAAATGGCTAAATGCCTTTACTAAGTACTAACAAATTCTGAAGACTCAGAGATCTTTGTATGTATAGGTTTGGAAATGTATTTACAATCAAAACCTTGTTCTTAAATCTGTCTGTGTCATAAATATTTTGGGGGTTGAAGCCTACTTATGTAGAATCTTGTTTTCTGGAAGAGTCTTATGTCAGAAGTTTGCAGTTTTAAGTGATTATTAAGCCCCTTCCTGAAATGTGTTTAAACTGCTGATATTATTGTAATATCTTCGTTTAGTCATGGTTCATTGTTTAATGTGTATTTATTAAGTTGAAAGTCTCTGAGCATTAAGACTGTATACAGGCCCTAACTAACTGGAATCAAACTGAGGTAAAATATTACTCCTGTTCCAGAGCCACTTACATCAACAAAATTAGCCTTGGGATTATTATTTGAGGCAGCATGCATCAGGTAATGTTATTGTGGCATGCCTATTTAAAGGTGTATCACAGTCTAAAAGGTAACTGGCACCAAAGGATTACTACTTTATTACCATGCTGAGGGGATTTAAAAAATTATATTCTAGCTGTAAAGGTCTACTGTGAAGATTTGATCCTCATCCTGAAGGAGGAGAATGCCTGCTCAGGGGAGTGAGTACTGACACAATGTCTCTTAGATGATGCCGGCTGAAACAGCTACAGAAGACGTTCATTAGAGACATAGTGAATTTTCCCTAGAGGCCCTCCATCCTCCAGGATCCTGGTTGACCTTCTGGTTGATCTAAGTTATGCTGCTTTGGCCCTTCTTGAAGGGGTTAAAGGAGCATGTTTTTGCTGCCCAGTTCCTTGTTCAGAGATTTGTTCAAAGTGGAAATGTGTTTGAATACTTCAAAGTTGTCATATATTGATTTGTGTGGGTATAAATTGCTAAAGAAGAGGAGTGGTGGGTAATTAGAACTCTAAAATCATCATTGTTCACTGGATGCTTGTTTTGGTAACTTGGATATAACTTCTGAATGGGCAATAAGAATCTCAGTTTGATACCTATTCAGTATGAAGCTGGCTACTTAATTGCATACCTTTCAAATAAGTCTAGAATCAGGTAAAGTGCAGTGCTCAACATTTATTATTTTACGGAGTCAAAGTCTGTTAAGCTAATGTTGAATGGTGATTCTCCCAGTGTAATTTGGACCTATTACCTGTATTGTATTATAGGTGGACACGCCATGTTTTTAATTAATTAGATGGGTTTGATGGATTGGTAATTTGTTTTGATTGTAGGCTATGAAAAATTTTTATGCTATTTCACTCTTTAAGATAGCTTGGAGGGAAAATACAACAAAAAAAGGAGTTCCTTAAGTAAAATGCAGGGTGCATTTGTGGTATGAGATGTGTGCTGCTCATGGAAATGTGTCAATATCCATCTTGCTTTTGTGTATACTGGTGGACCTTTCTCTGTTTTATGTTGATGCATCTCTTAGAAAGTGTGTCTGTTTAAAAACCAAACCAAAACCAGAAGAAAAAGCAGCCAGACAAACTTCTGCCAGGAGTATTGATGAAGAAGATTCCATGAATTTGAGAAATTCTGTTATATTGGATCCTACTTCAGTCCGTGCATTTTGAGGAGTAGGTGGTGCTTTGGAGACTGCATGAGAATGTCAGCTACACCATGCTTGCAAGAAAGAGGCAGGAAGTAAATAGCAATAGGAGGTAAAACTCCTTGATCAGGAATCAGATGCTGGTTCCTGAGTACACCAGGAAAGCCACAGGATGGAGCAGGGTTAGAGCATGTCTAGAAGCTCAAGTGACATTCAGAAAATTGGATTATATGTAATCAGAGTGCTGCTGAGAGCAGAGGCTGTCACAGGGAGCAGGCAAGGCTGAAATAAAACCAGGGGGCCTGGCTGGGAGGTTGGGCACTGAAGTCAGGAGTCAGCCAAAAGTGCGCAAGCAGGGCAGGGGTGAGGTGAAGGACCAGGACTTGAGGAAGAACTTTGAGCACAGCCATAGGGATCCCATTTGCAGACCCAGCGCTGAGCTCCCCTGCAGGGAAAGTCACACAGGACAGAAAAATAACAGTTTGTTGCCTGAGCTGAATTGCTCTTGTTTTTTGGTCCTTTGGGCATGTACCCTGCTAGAGGTGTGTTGGTGTTAAGAGGACTGGCAACGGAATGATGTCAAATTTTGGGGCAGACTGGGGAACCTGTAAAAGGGCACAAGGTGGCTGCTAGGAGGCCAGAGGGCTTTTTTTGCCACAAACATTCATGGCAGCTCTGGTTGAGAGCAAGGGGAGGATGATAGAGGGCTGCCTTGGTCCTGCTCTTGTCAGCTTGGTGGTGATTCCTTGCATCCTTCTCTTCTTAAGTGAAGATTGCTGCCTGTTTGGGCATCACCTAGTAAGCTTTTCATACCCCTGTAGCATTTAGGCAACTTTACCATTGTACATTAGTATCACAGTGATGCTTTAGTTTTGTTTTTGTTGTTGGGATAATTTTCTGAGAAAATAGATATTCTTGATGGATTCTGTCAGTTTTAACCTATTTGCATAGAAGAATGAAAAGCATAATGTTTACTTAACATGAAGTTTTCTCTTAGGACATGAAATACATTATGGGCAACACTTATTGTAAATATAGATGAGTTCTGGGTTCTGGCATTTAATTTTTTTATAAGCTGTTGTTTTGCTTTGAAGACACATGTGATTTGTTGTTGTTCTTTTAATTTAATTTTATAACAACTTCCATGAATATCTGATTAGAAGTTGCATTTGCTCACCTAGAGAGACTGCTGGACTCTTTGAGCTAGAGCTATCAGGAGAGAGCACTGTGAATGGATTGCCATAAGATCCCTTCTCTTTTTCTAAATGAGATTATGTAGGAGGTTATTACGTTAATTTATCAAATGTAATAGTTTAATAGAAGAACTATATTCCATTGGAGTATGACACACCTCCAGGCTCCCTCATGTAAATGCTGTAATGAAAAATTCTCTCAGCACTGGCTAAAAAATAGATGTTGGAATTCATGAAGCGTAAGAAAAAAGACTTTCTGCAAGTGTTTTGTGTTCAGTGGTAGATGGAGCCCAGTCCCCCAGACTGCCTGGAAGCTGCACAGTCTTCACTGGGAATGCTGTGCATGAGCTCTGCTGGAGCCGGCCTCGCTCTGCGGGTGACACCCAAGCCTTGGCACAGGCGTAAAGTGAGGTTAGTTCTGGGACATACACATGGATGTATCCTGAAGGAAGGCTTGTCTTCTAGTGTTATGTAAAATCGGTTGTACTTGTGTATGATTTGGAAATGCAAGTCATGGTATTCATGTAGCTTGTGAATTTCTTGCTCTGTGTTATGATTCACAGTGGCAGTTGCTCCCTAAAACAATGCAGATTTTCAGTATAAACATAGTTTCTGCAGTCTGAAATAAGTGGCAATTTTCCCATTGCCATCAATGGGGAGGGATTGGTTTGAACACAAATACCTAATCACTAAACCCTGTTATTTTACTTTAAAATTTTCTTTTTCAGACTCTTAAAATGTTGTTAATTTTGTTATGCTGATTCTACTTTGAGCTAGGCAAGGTTTGTTTGGCAAAACTGTATGACTTTAAATATCAGCCCTAATACTGCTGAAGAATGAATTTTGGGGGATTGTTTCTAGATAAGTTCTTATTAGAAGCACAAAAAAGACTGAGTTTTTATTAGAACTGAGAAAAAAATAGAGATTACTTAATTTGCAGCAAGTACATTTGTTTATTGTTTGCTTGGCAGTGCTGCTGTGGCATCTGTGTGCTGAATGCAGATTTACAATTCTGTTCATAATCAATACTTCTTTTTGCTGTGTCTTTATGGATGAATGGGAGCTACCCTCATACATGGTAGTGAGATACAATACTGTGGTGGACTGAGCTAGTGCTTAGAAGTGACTAATTTCAATGGACTGATCCAAATCTCAGTTTGGTCTGGAGATCAAATTGGAGCCTTTTTGTGGACTTCAGAATATTCTCGTGGTACCCTTGGTTGCCACAGAGGAGCATTCCCTGCAGCAATACCTCTCAACTTTGAAGACTTGGCTGCTTTTTTTTTTTAATTTTATTTTAACCATTTTAACTAATTATTTTACATTCTCATGCTGAGCATAGGTTATATAGACCAGTCCAAGGACCGTGGTACCTTTCTGCAGAAGAAGCTGGGTTGCAGCAGTAGATGTAGGAGGATAAGTAAATTGTTTGGCTTGGGAGAGTGAAATGTGAGTGAGTTAAGCATCGTGCTTTGCCTAGGCTCAGCAGCTCTGCTGGGAGGGGCATGGGTGTGGGGAGCAGGTAAAGCTTAAGTGGTAGGAAAAAGGTTGTTTTAATGAGATGAGGTTAATATCCTCATTTGCATTGATCAGCGTAAAGACTGTAACGATGTCCCATGAGCTGTGAAATGCTGACATACAAGCACTCGTGATAAAATCTTGTGACTTTGCCCAAAGAGCTCACCTTTCTAAGGGCTAATGTCCAGTATCACGTTTAGATGTGAGCTGGTGCTGGATGGATGATCCCGTTCACCAGGAAGAGATGAGACTGAGAGGAACAGGGAGCATGTTAAGCGGGGCAATGCAGAACAGAGAACTGAGATGTTGGGAAGCTGCACCTTGTACCTGCTTATGGCAGTGCCTGTGATGTATGGGGAAGAGAGCAATTTTGTTCCTTTTGAAATTATCAAGACTTACATCCTGACAAGTGAAAAACCCTGGAGCTTAAGAGTACGCTCTTATCCTGTATAGCAGTACCTTGCCTTCCAAGTATGGAGGACCACACATTTTTCTTAGCTTACTGAAGAAAATTGGCATAAAGCTGGTGCTTGGCTTCCACGTAGCCCTGCTCTGCAAAGAGGAAACTATCTTACTTGAGACCAGCTTTTAACTTCTCCAATGATATACAGCCCTCAGCTTGAATAAACAGCTATATCCTACTGCAAGTGCATTTGGCATAGTTTTTAGGAATTTGAGGATTGGAAAGGAACAGTGTGGGCACAGTGTTCTGTTCACCAGGAGAGGAAAGATCAGCTTTTTAACCTAAGAAGGTTGCAGCATTTTCTGTCTGGTTTGAGCAGTTGTGAGGCAAAAGATACGACCCTGCTGAAATGCACCATTGGTGGGATATAGTCTAGAACCTTATATTTAATTTGAAATGCCATTTAGTTTGTTTACTTATCTGTACACCTACTCAAGGATTGCAGAATGTCTCTAGCTTGTGTTGTGGCATATTGCAGCCAGGAGCACATATTGCACAGCTCTCCAAACACTACTCAAGGAAAACACTGAAGTGTTTGCGTCTGGATATCTGTATGTTCTAAAGAACATGGTTCCCACTTGCTCAGTTTATTATCTTCCCCTTCATCTATGTATAGAAGTATTGTATATATTTTGCATGATAATAGAAATTCACAGAATGTGTTAAATTGACTTTTTATGCACTAAATTTAGCATATTGCATAATTTTAGCAGTGGGAAATTACAGTGTTTTTTCCTTGCATGAATCCAAGAACTGAACATGGTGGTTATTGGAAGATACAACTTTTTTGAAAAGGCTATTTTAATTCAGTATTGCAGCAGAAGTATATGAATAAGAAAGTCAAGTATGGTTTACACTGCTAAATAACTTGCATATATTGGAAATATTTCTTTCCATCTCGTGCTCTTTTTGGTATACTGTAAGTACAAGTTGGAATGGTTTATTTGAAAGGTTTTTATTTAAAAAATTGTGTATGGGCAAGTATCAAGTTTTGAGCTGATGGTCATCAGGAGGTAGCTAGAACTAAAGCTGGTACTAGAGTCCCTATGTGGTGATTTGCATTAGTTCTTAATTAAAACAAGTTTCTCTGTGGACAATGGCCACGGGTCCATTTCTTGTAAGACGGAGATGAAAATAAGAATGAGAACAACTAGAGAATGCAGAAGACCAAACATTGCATCCATAGAGTGATGTGTGTGTTGCAAAATTGGTGTGCTGACCTACAGCCCGAGCTGGTGGTTTCTGCAAAAAGCTGCTGTAGGAGGAAGAGAGGTGCAGATTCTTGTGCTGCTGTGACTGACTGAGATACAGAGCACTCCTTGTTCCAACAGAATTGCTTGAACAAAGGTGTTGCAGGCCGGAGATTTTGTGTCTTTGTCAGGCCTGTTACACCAAAGTAGGATTTGATCTGTATGGTACTTAGGTAGAAAAGACTAATCAGGAGCCTTTGGTAAAACTCTTGGTATCCCAAGTGAATGTTATCTTTGTGAGTGCTGGGTGGTAGTTAGTCAGGGTAGGGCCAGTGAATGCCCACCAGTGGAAAAATACCAGTTACTTGCATCTTGGGCAAGGGAACTTGTTCTTTGGTCTTCCTGGCTGTGTATGTAAAAGGTCAGCTATATGTTGAGTTAATAAAATAGTTTGTGTGTTGGTTTGGTGTTTTTTGTTGTTTGTGTTTGTTTTGGGTTGGGTTTTTTTTGTGGCTGATTTTCATGCCTACTTGTATTTTTAGTGGTTGTTCAAAATGCATTTTCTCTTCATGAACTGTGTATGTTTCTAATTAGGGGTTGCTATCTGAATGCATTGGGGAGCATTTGGGTGTAACATTGCATTGCCCCTTTGGGTTTATTATGCTCCAATAAAGTAATTAATGGATGAATGCGAACATGAAATTAAATTATATGAAAGAGTAATGTTGTAGAAAAGATGTAAACATGCTGTGTGTTTGTATAACTTGATACCATCAGTTGCTTCTCAGGTGACTTGGCTGCTCATTAATCTCTACACCACATTTTGTTGAGGTACAAAACTTGAAGATTTTCCTCCCTCTTTCATGTTTTTGAAAATACAATGGGTTTTGTTTGTTTCATTTGGTTTGGTGGGGTGTTTTTTTTTGTTGTTTTGGTTTTTTTTTATTTTAACTTTTTTGTTTTTACTGTTTTACCACTGCATGTATGATGTGTGTTTTGGTTGCTGTATAAAAGATTTTACTACATCAGGGAAGGTGTTTGGGGTACCTGTCACGCTTGGCTGTGTGGGTAGTGTCAGTTCCATTGCAATTTTAATTTTGGATCCCTTTTAAAAAAAGGCTGGAGAGGCTAACTTCAGGGCGATTCAAGACTCAAGAAATCAGGGAGGTATTTAGCATCTGTCTGCAAAGACCTGAGATGGCCTGACACGACAGCTTTTCAATGAGCTTCTAATGGTGTCAGATGAGCCACTAAGAACCAAAGAACGCCAGGCTTCTCTCTTTTCTGTGATGATTTAGTGCTCGATAGCAGTAAAATAATCTAGGCAATGCACTAGGGAGAATTGCTGCTTTTCTCAAGTGGTTCTTTAACTTTTAAGATAAGCTTCATGGTGTTTCCAGTGATAATAATGATTAATGCTTCCTTTGCTGTTGACTGCTCTAGGGTTTGTTTCTTGATAGTTTATATACTATATGAGAAGTTTACCACTGTCTCTCCCAGCAGGTCACTTCCAGCCATGCCTAACTGCTTAATTAATTGAGTCATTATGATAATGGCTTCATATTTGGTTTTACAAATCTGTGTGAGTGCCTTCTTCCCTGAGGACACCACTGTACTTCGTTCTGAGAGGTGTGAAAAGCAAGAAGAAAAGTTTAACTGCCAAATAACTGCACCTGGGTGTGGATACAAAAATGCTGTTAGCAAGAAATTTTCCTGCTTCTTTCTAAGCCCGTGGGATACTTTTCTCTCTCACGAAGATATTAGCAGAGTTCTGTAAACTATGAACACCTGCGACCTTGTAGAACGATGTTCATGGTAGAAAAATATTTTGACAATGGATGTTTTAGGATTCTAGCCAATCACCCCCTAGGGGTGGCTGATCCTTTGTCCAATTAGACTATGAAGAAAAAAGTCTATAAAAGAGTTTGATTTATTTAATTATTTTATAATCTTGCTGCACAATTCCTGCCTGCTGGATCTCTCTCTTCTCTTCCCTATGGCTGTGGGATACAGTGATACCTAGGATCATTCAGAAACTTGGAAGGGAACAGCTCAGGAAATAATTCCATGCTCCTGCTCACTTTAAAGTATGTTCTGTCTTGTGAAATGGTGTGCTTTTAGGGGAAGGACTGGTTGGCCAAAAGAGAAAGCAGAGCTTGCAGGACGTTAGCGGCAGGACCCTTCCCATGTAATCTTATATAAATAATCTGCTGGAGAAATTGTTCCTTGTATTAATTACTGTATGCATGGAGCCAAACCACAGGGATATACAGGATGGTGTTGGAGTATCTATTACTGGCAAAATACAGGGAAATACAGGATAGTTGGAAGTATGGATTCATATAGACAACAAAGGTTGTGATGGACCTACAAAATCCTTTCCTTGGAATGGGGCAGGAAAGGGGGGAAAATGTCCCATGAATCCAGTTAAAAATTTTTCATAACATTTCTCCTGTAATTTTTTTTCTGTAAGCAAGAGTAGTTTGTGTGAAAGCTTCATCCTGGCTAGCCATACTTTGTCTATCCTGTAAAGCCAGTGCCTGGTGTTGAAAGTCAGGAACACAGGAGCCTGGCATCTCTGATGTGTCTGGCAGCTTGGCAGAATAGGCTGGATGTGTAGAGCAGGGGAGCAGTGCAGAATGCTTGCAATGAGACTTAATGTCTGACTGGTCTTGACTTTAGTATTTCTAGCCTTTGCCAGAGACTGCTAGCCATTTTAAAACAGCTGCTATACCTTGTTTTATGGCCAAATACCTTTGCTCTTTCCTGTTCTTTTCCCCCCAATCTTATCTTCCCACTTAAAAATAGAACATTTTATTTTACTGCAAAGCAAACGGGTCATCAGTTAATGGTGAAGATCATTAATTACATTGTCAAGTTAAAAACTGTACATCTGCAATATTTTTTCCAGATAATCATGGTGTTTGCCCTGTAAGTTGGATTTAAATGTATGCTGCTTTGAAACAATTTGGAATGTGATCACTGTTTTTCAAACGTCTGGAAAAGCCACAGTGATGGTGTTCAACCTGTGAATATTTGCTCAGATTTTTTTTCCCCCCACTCACTCTCCACCATAACCTTGTTGCTGTCAACTCAGAATCTGCCCCTTGATCTTGGTCTGTGGCCTTGCCTATAGTGGGAATTTCTTGGGAGATGGAAGACAATTTGACTAAAGGTGTAAAAACAGCACATAGAAGCCCAGACTATAAGAAAAAGTAGTCTACTGCCATTGTGATGTCCTGCTACGAGTAGGTTCAACTGAGACATGCTTTGACTTGATGCATTTATCTAGTCAGTTTTGTATCTGCGCTGTCCCTGAGTAGTTGAAAGCTAAGTATTGAACCAGTTCTTGCAGTGTGTTTGTGGTTCTGCCCAAGATCACCTTGCTCACCTTTACAACAGTAGGGTTTGCCAAGACTTGCGGGAGTGTTGCACTGTGGTGCCAACACTGAACTACTGCGAGTGACAATATCATGTTGTCAGCAGACTTGTTGAATCCCAGTGCATTCTGGGGGTTTTTTATCATGCTTTTAAAAACTTTTGTTGTATTTAACAAAAGTATGGTGCTGTGATTACTCTTTCTGTACTCTTCCAGTGTCCCAAGACTTCAGAATACGGAATAAGATAGAGAGTTTTCAAGCAAAAACTAACTTTGGATCATGTAGGAGTTACTGTGTTTGTTTTTACCCCCGTAGTACTGTTGAAAGCTTTATTGTTTTTGTTGCCATGATAACATAGTGGTGAGTCTTTAGTTCATGTGTAACTATAGTTTCAGAGATGAAAACCCCATGCTTCTTGTGTGTTTAAGATTGATGGTAAGAGAAAGAAAGGCAGACATTCTCTAAAGATGCTATGCAGCACAATAAAAGGTTGTTTGTTTTTTTTCAATAAGCTTCTTCCCCACAAGCAGTATGGTTACACTTCTGATTAAAAAGAGGATGCTGGAGAAACAAATGCTAAGAAAGCACAGCCAAGAGATTATTTCATTGAATATGAGAGGAGTCTTTGTGATCACTCTGTAGAAGGATGAGACTTTTAAACCACTGTATAAGAAGAGAAATTAATTTATTTTCTTCTTCATTTGGCTTTGAGGATGTCAGATATCTCTCTTGTGTTTGCTGTCAGTGAAGTTAAAGAGGACACAATGTCTGTTCTGCTGGGCTGTTCGGCTGCAGCCCCAGCCTGCACAGCCAGTCTCCCTGCTGACCACAGATGTACAGGTAGGAAAATCACTTTGGAATAGCTTTTACTGAGGTAGACTGTCTCAAATATGACAAATATTGCTTTGTGTGACAAGTTGTTAGTTACTCTTCCTGCAGCAGTTGGCTTTAAATCTTAGTATATTTGTCATGTTATCTTTCTGCAAGTGATTCTTCCTTTTTTGCATAGAAAGATGGAGATTGTGTACGTTACTCTCCCAAGCAACATGAAAAACTGAAGATTCTTGGAGGCTGATCCTAGCTAGCATTCAGCATTCACCTTTTATAGGAGTGTGTCCTGAAGCTATTTAGGCTTCTTATTTTTCCAGACTGATGGAGTCTCTTTTGCCTGAGGATTTTTATTTTCAGTGCAATAATGACACTCTCTTGGCTGCATTGTTCTCTACCATTTTTCTGATTTTTTTCAATGCTTGAAGCAATTTCACCTTGGTATTTGATTGCTCTCTTGGAGTCTGTGCATTCTCACCAGGTTGGGTACTTTCCCTTTGGACTTGTTCTCCCCTCCTGCAGCTGCTGTGGCAGTGTGGTGTTGTGGTAATTCAGGTAGGTCATAAATAACTCTTGACAGAGGCCTTGCTATAAACTAATTTCTTGGCTATTTGGGAATCCTTCAGTCAAAGAACCAATCCTTGATTGCCAGTTCCTGAAATCAAGACCTCCTGGTGCAGTGTAGGGAATCAGAATGTCTGACATTTCATTCTTTCCTGCTCTGCCCTGTACAGTTGTCTCAAAGACTAATTCAGTTGTCTTCCTACATTGCCTTTGGAATTTGCCAGCACTGTTAAAACTCTGTTATTTTAGTAAGAAGCCCCCAGACGGTGTTATATTCTATGGGTCCTATGAATTATAATTTTTGACACTGAAAATATTTTCAGAATGATGATTCATATTTTAAATGGATGAGGAAAATAACTGAAGGATGCAAGTATTATTATACTAATCAGTTTCATAGGAAACAATGCCAAGAGCTGCAGTGATGGAACAGTGTAATGAGTTGCTTTAATCATGTGTTTGAGAAAGGACAAAATAATCTCAACCTGCAGTTTTTAGGAGGGCAAATAAACTTTCCTAAGATGTTTACTTTGGATACAAACTGGAAGGGATTTCAGAATGATTGCTTCTGTAGCCAAGCAAAACTAGAGGTTACTGTTACCAGAAGTCAGCAGTTATTATTTCACTTAAAAATCTGTGTAGTTCTGCTTTATTTTTCAAATAAATCTTGCTTTATAAAGTTACAACCATGCGAACAGAAATCTGCTTTCTATGAAATATCTACTTCTGCTGCTTTTGCAAAATACTTTGCCATATGTGTTTCTATAGAAAAGGCAGATTGCTTTCTCAAAACTCTTGAGACTTTCAGGGTGGTGAAACCTCCTTCTCCCACAAGAGACACCACCAAGAGAAATATGCTTGGTGTTAGGCACCAAATAGCTGTTATTCTGGATACTGCACATGATGTATTGGACATATATATATATTTTGCCAGACTATACAGATTCTGAACTGCATAACCTCTTTAATCTTCAAAGATTCTTTTATCTATGGGAGGGTCTGCTCAATAGAAAAACCTTTATTTTAGTGGGTTATCAAATCTAAATAAGATCTCATTGAAAAATCAGCTCATTAAAAGGTGTAATCGCAAAGTATGTGAAAAGTGCTGGGAGGAATCTGCATTACTGTAGCCATGTCCAGAAGGTATAGTTTAGTGTGGGTATTAGTGAGAATAGAAAATTCTGCAGCTGAGCCTGGTTTAATTTCTTCCTGGTGCTTGTTCTTCTGAATGTTTTTGCATATAAAAGCTCTAATTTTTTTTTCCAAAGATGGAGAAATATCAGCTGAAACAACCTCCTCCACAGAAAAGCCCCTCCAAGTCTATTCTAGTAATGACATATAACTAGTAAAAAATACAAATAGAGTTCTCAGTTCTTTTTTCCTTTGAAGAAGCAAATGGTGGAGTTACAAGTTTGAGAGCATATAAAAATTTTAACTGTTACTTTGATTTGAGTGACAGAGGTATAGCTGTGGCACTTCTTATGGAAATATGTTATTCATAACTAACTTCCTATTACTAATTTTTGCTACCAGAATGTTATTTAAGGCCATGAAATTTTCAGGTCCTATCTGCAATTTCTGGTAACCAACTGATTTTTTTTAATTTTCTTTTTTTAAAGTGACTAATACAACTATTCAGGTAATCTATGGGACGTCTTTTCGGAGGAACTGTTTTCTCGTTTCTAATTACCATACTTGGATTGTGTAAGGAAAAGCTCTGCAAGATGCATATTGCAAAATATCCTAAGCAGTGTTTTCTTGCCAAGGACCAGGTGCTAATGCTGTCGGTGACCATCCTTTTGAACTTGCTGCCAGTGCTGACAGGGAGGTGGATGCTGTGGAGTTTGTAACTTCTGGCAGAGTCCCTGCAGCTCCCTGTTCAGGTGAAGAGACTGTCTAGGGAGCTCTGTTGGTGCTCTCCCTCCTGCAGTGGCATAGTCAGCCCTGCACAGTCTGAGGGGATGAGGTAGAGAGTTTAGGGGTATGAGAGGAGCAGCCTCAGGCTCTCACGGGTAGGAATTGTAGTTGTAAGCAAAGAAGGATGCAGAGGCTGAGGATGTTGCTGTGCAGCTGAGCGCATATGGGACAAGGCATACAGAACATTATTCCGCCTCTAATTTTCAGAGGATATTTGTTCAGAAGTGTAATTTCTTATCTTTCTCATGTTAATTTATTTTGCAGTGGCTTATAATGACCATCCCAACTGCCTTGATTTTCTCCTCACTGGAGTTGCTATGTTTGGCCTTGCCACAGAGTTCATGTACTGAAGTGTCCTTTTGCTCACTGTTCCTCCAGATGCTTTGTTTTATGATAGCTATTTTCTGATGATCCAAGCCTTGTAATAGTTGAATCTGTAAATATTTTTATTACATCTTTTTTAAGCAACATTACTGCAGAGCATGTTATGACAGTCCTTCAATTCTAAGTAAAGGAAGCTAACATGCTTTCCTTTTTACCCTGGGAGCTACAAAATTTTGGATGTTGAATGTAGTTCCTGCTGTAAAGCAGCATGGTAAACCAATGCACTGACAAACATGACTATTAAATTAACAGAATGTGATGGTTCAGAGCAAACACGCTCCCTTGGGTTAGTTTACTGGTAATTTCTTTTCTTGTGCTATAGAAACTATGGGGTTAAAATAGGTCTAGATGCCTAGACCTTTAGATGTAGTGTAGCTCTGACACAGTTGTGATTTGGGCAAGATGCATTTTAGCTTATTATTTCATATTGAGATATTTTAAAGATCCAATTAACTGAAAACATGAAGAAAATGTTTTATTTCTTGGTTTATCTTGTAATTATAAATGGAAACTGATTGTTTCCTTTCTTTTAGTTCTGTTTTTAGAGAGGTTGACGAGGCCAGCTTTTCTTGTGCTGGGTGGGACCTTCCTCTAAATACTGCCTTGGTGATTCTTCCAAGGCCTAGGAAGGTTTCAAAGCTGATGGATGAATTATTATTTCCTCTTCCTGTCTTCATTTTTTCAATTTTGTTGTGAAAGTAGGAAGCAGAGAACTGCAGGCTTGGTTATAAATTAAATCCTTCAGGCTTTTCACAGATGTTTTTTGTACTAATACGTTCTTATTTAGCAAAACCTTGGGTTTTGGCTGTTAATCCAAGCAAGATCTTTAAACGATTAGTTAGGCCTTATGAGAGTGTTTATATATGTTGATCAAGATGAATTAGAGATTGTTTAAAGGATAAGTTTTTCTGGCATCAGTGAGAGATAATTGCTGCTGTGCTGAAGCAACCTCAGGAAACCTCACCACTTAAACTACTGCATGTACTCATTGTGATATGCTTCTGATTGACTTCTGGTCTCCTCAGCAACCTCTTGATAATGATAAAGCTGGCAACTTTACAAATGTGTGAAACAAAATAGTCCAGGATAGCAAAGGCCTCATTGCTTTGGCAGATGACCGTAGAATCTACTGTAGTAGCAGTGTGTACCCTTGAAAAGAAAACTAAGCTTGGGGTATTAAATTGTGTTTGCTATATTACATAGGTTTCTATGAAAGTAAATTCAAAAGATAAATTTGGGCTAGACAAACCTTTTTGAGGAGGGAACTATGTTAGAAAAAGATGATACAATTCTCCTAGATAATACTGCTCTGCTGAAAAATATTGGTACTACATAGGTCCAGAATTTGTCACAGCTGTGCATCAGAGATAGGTGAAGAAGAAAACATGGTCACTGAGGCAGAGATGTTAGTCTAAGTACTGAAATAGCTCATAAATATTTTTATTCCCACCCCAGCAATTCATGTAATGTAGACAGAAGCTTAGCATGTTCTGCTGCAGAGTGATGCAGTATGGACTAGAGTACTTTGAGAAATGAGAGGCTTATCTCTTGGATTATTCATTTTAATCATGGCAATGGACTTGTAAAGCACCACTTACAGACTCCTGGCTCTGTTCTTTGCCCTCTGTGTCAACCAGATGACCTCCCACCAAATTTGTGATGTAAATCACTATAAAAGTAGACTAAGCCAGATACTGCCTTTTTTTATCCACTACACACTTGTGGATGGGACTCCATAGATACTAATGGAGGCATTTTTAAAAATAAGACTGAGACAGGGCACTGAAACAATTTGCCCACATGGACACTAAATATTCACCTTTAGGTTGCTTATATCTCAAGTGTCTTTGGGCAGTTGTACTGACAATTCTAATGTTGGATTAGAAACATTTGGTAAGCCTGTGGCTCACAAATGATGGTTAATGTCAAAAGAAGAATCTTCTCAGTGTCCTGGTGAATGACTGAAGTACATACATCTTTGCAGTCTTTACACTCAACATTTGAATACAGATCTCATTCTTGAGTGCTGCATCTTCTGTTATGTGTGCAAAAATCCTGGTTTAGATATGTCATCTGTAAATCTTGTTTCACTTACTATTTCTAAAAGCAAGTAAAATCAGCTCTGATGTTTGCCAAGAGCAACAGATAAATCTATTTAATCAGTAAAATTGCTTTGTTGCTGATTCATAGGGGTGTTCCCTGTGATCTAAAGCCTTTGTATACATAGGCAAGGAGTGAAAAGACCCTCACCTTTGTGTGCAGTTCCTTTCAGAAACGGGAAAAAAGAAGAGATGGAGTAATGTTTTCTGCTTGTCCATAGCGGGAATGATAAATTTATAAAACAAGCATAAACATCTATATTGTAATGCCAATGTAATATTACAGTTGGACTTGATGATCTTGAAGGTCTTTTCCAACCTAAATGACTCTGGTTCTACTTGGACCTCTCTTTCTGACATTCATTTTCTGAGTTGGCAATTTTCTTAATTGGTGAAAAAAGTCATTGTGTGTGGACAAATATATCCAGAGAATACCATGTAAAGTATAAAAATATACATATTTTGTCACCACTTTATAATCTTAATCTTTCATTTATTTGGCCTGTTTTTATAGAGTTAAGAAGTGAATTACACGCTCTAGTCAAAACTGATTTGAGAGACTTAATACTTTCAGGATAAAACCCACAACACTATGTGAATTTAGCTACATGTAGCACATACTCCGCAGTAAAGCTGTTCTTACAGATGTGATGACTATTTGAGATGTGCAATAAGTAAAGAAAGGATGTGAAACTGATTTGCCTAACATAGACATTCATTTAAAACTCACTGTATATAGATTTAAAAACAAGTAGCTGCATTTGTTTATCCCTTTTCTGATATCAACACAAACAACAGATTTAACAGAAACTAGAAATATGAAATGTTGTATGACTTAAGTGTCTTTGACATGATGGGGGTCAGGAGTTTGCTTGGAACTTGTCCATTGTGAGCCCATGTGTAGCTGATCATCTGTTTATGATTCTTCACACATTCAAAGTCCAGTGGCTGAGTACGAGACTGAATGAGTGTGAAGAGTACAGACTCCATCAGCCAGGCCAATAAATAGAATTTACTGGCACTCTGGGTACACAGACTGCACAAGTACTTTTTGCCCAGCTCCAAGGTGTACTTTGGCTTCTCACTCTTCTGCTGAACAAAAAGACAAGCAAAGCATGTAAAGTGTCACTTGGGGTGGGACTTCTGTAGGGGTCATCCTTAAAGTTTTAATGAGGTTTTTCAACAGATAGAAGTAACTTTTTCTTTACAAATGAAAATAAATGGAATGATTGCTTCAGCCTTTGCTGTTTTCCAGTGTCCTAAATGGCCTTAAGTGTCACAGTAGGCTTAAGTGGCTTGCTAAGGAAATTTAGGCTTATGCAAAGTTACTTTGGTCTTTTAAAAAAACCTTTTTGATTTGTTTCACGGTCTATTCTGGAGCCTGCAGACAGCTGTTAAGCTCACAATTTAGTATTGCATTTGAAAAATTCAGGGTCAGTTGTGGTAAAGGAATGTAACTTTTGTGGCTCTGTGGGCAATAACTTGATTTTGTGAAGATGTGACATAGCTTTTAGGAATAAGCAGCAGGTTAGAGTTTGAATTATAGAAGATCTATTTGAGGACTGAACTATTTGACTTCTCTCTGTACCAATTGCTGTTACATGTCTTTGTCCAATATTCATACAAACAGGATAAAAAGGGTGAAGTACTGCAAGAGGAGCAGTTTTGCAGCTCATAAGAAAATGGAGTGCTAGGCAGATGGCAATGTTTTCAAAAAGTAGAATATTTTTCAGTCCCAAATCAGGGGATTCATCACATACAGAAGTTGTGCCTGGGTTGATGCCTTAAGAGGCCTCCTAGAAACGGAGACTAGACATGAGTAAGGGAATATAAGTAGGTATTTATTTGAAAGGCCTTCAAAGGTACCCCCTGGGGTTTCAGAGGCTACTGCCAAGATGGACCCCAGGTCACGAGTTCTTCACCCTTTTATAGGTTTGGTTCATTTGCATATCAGGGTTAATTATTCAATTAAAGCTTCAGTTTAATGATGTAATTTCCCTTCTGCTTGCCCTCCTTAGAGGCTCTTTGGTTTATACTTTTTGGGCCTAGGACAGTCTGGGTGTCCTTGGAGAGCAGGCCTGGAGAGGCTTTGTTATGCCTACCTAGCATGAGAGAGCAGAAGTTAACAGGCTACAAGAAACTTCAGAGTTACACACCGGTCAGTACAGAATTTGCAAAATATAAAAGTTAAAACCTAGGGCATCAGGATTCATGCTTCAGCTCATCCTTGACCTGCAATTTTTGAGGTCACTGACTGGTATCGATGTGGAAACATGCATGGGAAACCACCATAATAGATGCACTGCTAATAGGGATGTTGCAAATACTTAGAGAATAACAATTTATGTTGATTAAAATTTTTAAGTGTAATAGTGGGATATTTGTGGACTAGAGGTTAGCAGCAGCTGTCAGCAAACAGGATTTGGAGATCCCTCTCCATTTGTGAGCATTATAGAAATAAACTGATTCATATGTAAGACTCATGGTTCAATGCTAGCAGGGAAGACCTGCTAAAAACTACCTGAGTTCTTAGCAAACTCATGGTTTCACATATGTTGCAAAGCTAGGGAGGAATGCCCATAAAACTCTTGATTATGGAACACCCAGTTAATCCTAATAGTTCTTCTGTTCCTCAGGCTGTCCTCCAGCCTTACCAGCAGAGAAGTGAATCATCCTTTTCTCTTGATAGACAGGGAAGAAAACATGCTGTCAGTGAAAAAAATTGTGGCTTTTCTTTCTGTTACCCTACAACTCAGTCAGTAATGCTCTGAAAGAAAAGTCAGTGGAGCAGAAGACTTCTCAAAGAGAACCATGTCTGAAGGTAGGAAAAATCCCAGACTTTGCTCGTGCAGTTTTTGTCCCCCCCTGGTTCCTTTTGCTGGACTTTGCAGTTCAGGAGGTGAGCCTGCAGCTCTCCTTAAGCAGTACTGCTTCTACCCCAGTACATACTGGATCTAGAACAAGACCTGAAGGACTGACCATAGTAGTGATAATGAGTAATTTCATCTGTCTGCTCCATGTACGTTTTCAAGTACTCCGCTTCTGCAGCAGTGTTTGGGTGGCACAAAGAGATACTGTTTTTAACAATGTAAATGCAAGGGGTTTAACAGTTTTTGCAATTACCGAAGCTTTAAGTCTGCAATCAATTATTTAGTATTTATTTGCCATTTTTATCACATTTCCAAAGCAAAGTGACAATTAGAGTTTATGCAGTATATCCCTCTCTATGACAAGCTTGCAGAATTCCACTTTCCCGTTCAGCTAGAGTGAGTAGTGGGTTTTGATGGTATGCAGTGTATCGTTAGGGATTTTCTCCCCCTTTACTATCTATGTAGGGATGGGTTCTGAGCTTGTATCAGTAAGTTTTCCTACCTTTCATTAAATGTTGCTTTCCTGTTAGTTACAATTCTAGCTTATGAGAACCTGCTTTTTATGTTCTCCCTCTGGCTCCATCAGTACAGGTGGTGCACAGATGAGAGCAATCTGCTTACTGCTGCATCCTGAAGTGTTAGGGAACTGTGTCTTTACCTGCGAGATGAAAGGAGTTCATTGACTGCCATGCCAGCCTGAGCCTCCTGAGGTTTGGTTGAAGCAAATGCCTAACATACTAGATTTTTACAGGGATTCTGCTGCAGTGGGTGTACTTCTATTGCTGCAGGCAGATAGTTATGGTTTGCAGCTGTAGGACAAGACTGCAGCAGGCACCCTTGACTACAGTGCTGCCTGGTCTTGTGGGAAGCCTGCTGAGGTGGGCACGAGGCTGGCAGGGGCACAGTTTGGCAAACTCCCCTGCTGTGGTCGTTTACTGGGTACCATATGCCATGTTCTGCCTTCCTTCTTGCTTCTCTTCTGCTCACTTGGGTATGGATGTTTTCCCACATTTGACTCCTTCCTCTCTGATTAAGCTGCTTGATGCATATTGCTGAAGTAGCCAGGAGCAGGGTGGGTGAGACTCTGCCATGGCAGGGGGCAGAGAGGACAGGGCTTTTATTGATGTTCTCATTCCTCCTGGGGCTATGGCAAGTGATTTTTCATCTGGCCATTTACAACAAGGAGCCCTTCTTTGAGTTCTGCATGTTACAATGTAGCTTTCTTGAGAATAGCATTTTCATTAATTCTATTGCATTTATAGGACATACCAAAGGTTAAATAACTGGAGTGATGGAGTGTGGTTATTCCAACATAGATAGTGCTGTGCTTTAATGAGGAGTCAGAAGGATATTGTTATAATAGAGGCTACAATTGTGATTAAGAACCTACAGAAACCTCTTTAACAGTCTGCTGCTGTTAGTGCAGACTGCATAGGGAAGGAAAGATGGTGGGGAGTTGCTTCTCATTTCTCTTTAGATCCATCCAGCCAAAAAACCTTTTATCATTTTTTAGGTCTAGAAGTAAATGTAGCTGCAACAGATTTCATACAAAGGCCTTTGCTGTCATTATGGTTTTCCGCAATATTTCCTTTTACATGTGTATGTACGGATTGTTTCATTGAACAGCATGCTAAGAGTTTGGGAATCAAAATTTATAGTACAAATTAAATACATTTTGGGAAGCTGACACTTAAAATGGAAATAGTGGAGGAAAATGAACATATTGAACCACCCACTTAACTGCTTACTCATTCTGTTTCTTGACACACTCAGCTTCTGCTGGGTTTGCTACAGCACAAAGATGACAAGAGATGATTCTTCATTTCCTTGTCCTTTGCATTGCTGTTCATGCTTGATGTGAATATTGTTATATGATCTTGATGATCTTGGAAGGCTGTGGGGAAGAGCAGACATCAGAGATGGACTCCCTGCTTTGTTTCCTGGTCAAGGGTAGGTATCAGCTGTGTAACATAAGTAACTAAGGAGTTTTTTAACTCTTTGGCTGTTTGTGCAATAAATTTTTTTTGACTAGAAAGAGATTCCAGAAAACAAAGACAAATGCTCCAGGGCCTGATTCTTACAAGCTTTCTACAAGTGATTGCCCCATTTCTGCCTTCTTGGGAAAACACAACTTTCAAAAACATATGATGAAAAGCATCGTACACTTTTCACTACATACGCTTTAAAATAGAAGTTGAGGTGAGCTCAATTGAGACATGACTCCCCATCTAATAGTACATGACACACAAAAAGCTCTTTCAAATAGCCTTAGAGTAAGGTTGCAAAGTCAGGCATTCAAAGTGTATGTGCTTGTGTGCAATTATGTCTTTGAAACGTTCTCCTGACCTTTTCTAGACATTGGCAAGGCAACTTATTTTTCCTAGCTTTCCTGCTGAATTATTTTGGTATTTTTAAATTGTTTTGTTCTTTAAAGGCAGGCACCTGATATGGAAAATTTCAGCTCAGAGTTGAAAGATGGCAAACGTACAAACAACTGAAAAAGGCAAGTTTTTGCTAGTGAGCAAAATTATCAATAGATGGTTTCGTTGGCTTGGCCTTCACTGTGAATGACTTTTGGACATACAGTTTAAAGAGAGCTAAAAATATTTTCTCAGCACTATTTAGTCAGAGTTTACCTAACAGCAGACTAATCTGCTGAAAAAATCTTGATGACAATCACAAGAAAGCATCAGTTTTGCTATTTCAGTTTGCTAACAGCCTGTATAGGTCACACTGATGCCCTTGGATTCTCACTTTCACGAGTAATGGGTTTGCATTAACATTATAAAGCTTTTACGTGGTGTGAAGAAGATAAAATTAAAAGCATCTAAGCTCAATTGCAGAAAGCCTCTCCCATCTTTTCGGCATTAGGAGAGTATTTGTGGCTCCATTCAATCCTATTGTCTCTGAAAAATTGTTTTCTACTGAAGTTTTTGGGTGAGCAGGACTGTAATTTTGCTTACATGCACACAAAGCTTTGCTATTTGATTCCTATTCTCTAGGCAGCACACTGCAGACAAGCCTCAGTTGTGAAAAATTCAAAGAAAGCATACTGTTGAGCTGGTAGTCACCTTGGTCTTCCAGCCCTTTTCTGGGAACCATGGCTCTATCACCAATGAACTGTGGCTTACTGGATGAAATGAATGTAGTCCCTCAAAGGTAGCATTGCTGGGCTAAGCTGGGCAGCTCTGGTGGCAGGGAATTGAGAATCAGATGATGTGTAGGAACAGCTCAGTTCTTTGTCCACAGCAGCGAATGTCATGCTGTAAATGTGCCTATCTTCCCCTTAAGGGGAACCAACTGTAGAACTCTTTCTTTTTAATTGTTTGTGAGGAAGGAAAAAAAATGGCATGTAAAACACCTTGTCATTACCCCCTCAGCACACCCCAGGGGTGGCGTGTTTTCACTAGCATGTATTGTTCAGGTGAAATAGAGGTATTGCTAATTCTTATGGAATTTTTCATACTCTGTAGCAGAGATAATTAACACAGAGATAATACATCTTCTTGGTGCTAATGCCTTGTTACAAATACAAGCAATTGGATTAAGAAATGAGGGAGAATGCATTTACTTCTTCCCAAAGCCCTAATGGTTTGATTAAATACCCCTGACAACTGGTCAATATTCTTTACATAGATAGATGTACTTAGTTTGTTGCACTTTCGTGAAACAATTAGCAGCCTCCTGTCGGTGCATTTGTCTCAGCTTTTCAGCTGTGTGCCCTTGAATCGAGCCCCTGATCGTTCCCTGTTACTCAGCCTTGGATGCTGCAGAGGGGTTTGGGGGAGAGCACAGCCAGGCACTGTGGAGAACCGGGGCATCAGGGATGCTGTGCTTCCTACTGAGTGTCCAGCCTGGGGCCAGGTTAGAGCTAGTCCCAACAAAGCCCTTGATGTGTGTGAGGGGGAAATGGGAGAGGGGACAGTGCAAGGGTGCAATGCCAACTGTTTTGTACTTCCAGTTGGGCCATGCTGCTTTGCTGGTGTACAGTTAGCTTGTGTTTGCGTGTTGAAAGGGTTTTAAAGATGGGCAGAACCAAGAGAGAGTTGTGTAGCATAAATACATACAGCAAAATCTTCAAATGGTGTTTGTGGTAGGGTTTTGATCATGTGTGCATAATTATTTGCAAGAAGCTATTTTTATTTTTTAGTATAGATACTCTGTAACAATCACTACCATTTAAAAAATTAAACTCACTTTTTGCTCGCCATGAAAATCTGAGGTAATTCTTATGGAGTGCTGCTGGACAGCCCATTTTTCAAATTGTTGTTTGAGTGTAATTTCTTCTTCAATTATGTTCAAGTTTTATGAAATTACCTGAGTTATACAAAGCTTAAAATAGTGTTTGTTAATAGATTTGCTTGCTCTCTTTGGCTTAATACAACTAATTAAACAGTTATTAAGCTGCTAAAAACCAAAACTATAGAAAACAAAACTATTCTGGAGTGCAGTATTGCTTGAGGAGATCTTGGACAAGCCATGTATATGAAGTTAAGGATACCTTGGGGACTCCAGTGCTTTGCAGGATGTGGCTGTTGTGTGTTAGTGTCTTGAAAGGAAGCAAATAACTGTAAACGAAGAGCATTTCATTTTGTTGTGTGTAAAGGGAGAAGATAGTTAACTGCTGTGGTGCAGATATCAGCTGGTCTACTACATACATGTATTTACTCTGTGATGCTTCAAAACCAGAGCAGAATTTAAATAAAAATTTCTTACAGTGGGTTAAACACTAATGTGGCATAAAGACACTTTTTCTGTTGAGTTACTTGTGTTGTACACATGGGCAAGGAAGCTATTTAGTCCTTTCTGAGTGTCCTTGATGGAAAAAAGCCTTATAAAAAAACCTTTGAAATAATACTTTGATTATTCTTGGGCTGTTTTACGGCTTTCTTATCCTTTAAAAGTAATGGAATAGAAGCAAATTGGTATATAGCAATGTATTTTCAGGGGTTTCTTTCCTAATACTAGGCAACAAACAAACAGAGGCAAGACATCTAAGTTATTCTCTTTGATTTTTGTGGGTTTTCTTGCAATCACTTTATCTCACTTGAATTTTTTTTTTCTGCCCGCAAACTGTGTGGAAAAGACATATGCAGCAAAGGAAATTGATTAATGCTCCTCAGGGGAGAAGTTCCGGCTATGAATAAACTGTTGTCAAATGTAGAATGTAAACAAACTGAAAATTTAGGATTTCTACCTGCCTAATCGTTTTTTGATGGTAACGTTGGAAGAAAACCCATATAATAGCAGTAAGAGCTTTCCCCAAAGAGGCAGGAATTCAAAGCCAATACAGCATTGTCCAGTGCTGCACTAGCCTCCTGTCTCTTATTTTCTTACTCTTCCAGCCCCGACCTTAAGGTTGATAGGAGGCAGCACAGTCTGGGAGAATTGACTCAGGAAGTGGGGCTGCTTTCCCCTCTGAACAGCAGAGTTCAACTCTTCCTGCCTGACATAGCACTTTCTTTCATACAAAAAGAGTGTCCCCATGTCTCCATGAGGCTTTGGTTGTGGTTAGTAGGCTGGGCATAGACCAGGGATCCAGAATGTTGTTTAGTCAGACTATAGGGGATTTTTTTCCTTTTTTCGTTTTTGCTTTTATATTCTTTTTTTTTTTTTCTTTTGGTGGTTTCCTTTTTCATGGTAGGAGGAGATCACTCTGCTGAAGAGAGGGAGAGATCTTTGCTCCTCACAGCAACAGGGAGTTGTGGCCACCACAAATCTGTGCAAATGTGTTCCTCTCCCTCAGTGCTGGCTCTGCCAGCTTTTGAGACCCTCCTGTCAGAGCAGCACACGTGCTGTGTTTTGGTTTTTGTACCCTTCTTGGCTGTGGAGACTGAAGGATTTATTAGTATTTCATTTGTTTGTAGTCTGGCAGAGGGAGCTTGTGTATCAAAGTATAGTGGCTTAGGACTGCCTCCAAACCTGAGTGCAGTAACTATCCTAAATATTTATTGTGGCTCTGCTCAGGAGAATCTGAGGTAAGACCATGTTTAAAACCAGTTGAAAATCCATAGAGAGCATTTCCAGCTTTTTTTGTTGAATCAGTTCTGTTCCTTTACAATTCTAGTGTTTTTCCCTTCCTTGAGGACAGCAAGTATAGCACAGATTCATTGACCAAATGATTGATATTTGTGGATGTACCTTGGAGCCAGTGAGGCTTAGGAAGCTTAGGCAGTTGTGAGACAATGGCTTCTTCTGTACTTCTGCCTACATGACTGGGTACCCCAGGCTGCACAAGATTCACCTTGGAGTGGATGTTGTCTGTCTGGGCTGTTGGTGGAAGCACCACAGCATTTGCAGGTGCCAGGTGAAGACCCAGAACACACTGCTGGGGTGCCCACTATGCAAACCTGTATAGGCATAATCAAGCTGTTTACTAAAAACAGCTCTTAGTCTCTCGTAAGATCAATTCTCATCTAAAGGAGCATCATCTGTGACTATCACATATTTATATTCCTAAGAAACAAAGCAATCACTGGATACCTTATCAGCTGCTGGTTGTTTCTCCAATTTAAGTTGAATCATGAAGGACAGAAAAAGCTTTTTTGTTTTTTGGGTTTTACTTTGTACTTTTTTTGTTTTTCTTTTTTTTCCTTTTCATCTTTAGTAAAGAAGACAGCATTTGTAAACACTTTTTCTTTCTTATCCGTGGCTTTTAATGAAACAAATTGCATGATACTGTCACCTCCACAGTCCCTGCAGTCCTTCATCCTGTGCATACAAAGGACAATATTCAAACCTGTACTGTGCTGTAAATTACTGCAGAGGCAGTCAGCAGGCACTGACCCAGACAGTTCCTGGTGGTGAGGGAGATGAATGGAAAACTGAGAATCCTTTTGTGGTTGTGTTGTTTGCTTCTTGAAATTGGAGGGACTGTTTGAATACTTCATGCTTCCTGATTTCTACCTTCTCTGCCCTCCCCCCAGGATTTAAAATATTTAACTTGCTAAAAGACTTTGGTTTGAAATCCCCTAAGTGGGAAAGCACTGATTGTTGGCAAGTTCAAGTGTAAAATTGGTTTTAAGTACTCGTGGGGGAACAGTGCAATGGAGCTGAACAGTACACTGAAAATGAGAGTACTCTAAATCAAAACATGTTTGTTAATTAATGTTCACTGCTGGTTTCTGAGAGCACAGCTAGTAAACACGCAATCCAAAGTCCATTTAAGTCAATCAGCAAAATCTTACTGGAATTAATTTGGGCTGGATTTTTAATTAATTCCTTTTTCCAAGATATTTTACCTTAAATTTCTTTTGTAAGGTGTGGATCTCTTTTCCTTGGATGTTTCATGAACATGATTACATAATGGTTTTATATGACTATGGTGAACCAGATAAGTATCTTAGCCATTAATTAATATGGAAATCTATAATTAAACAATTTTGATTCTCAGGAAGGAACAGATAAATGTGGATTCTTTGCATTTATATGTATTTTAAATAACTGAAGCATTAAAGAAGAGGAATTAAAAGCAGCGTTTAGAGAAAGCCTAAAGTAAGTTAACATTGCTGCTTAAGGCTTGCTTTTGCCTTGTCAGAATTGCTAGGTGCTCAGATTAATTTTATTTATTGTCTAAGCTTAGCCTGACCCCTCTGTAGAGATGAGAGTTAATCCATTGAAAAATTGCTCTGTTCTGCATTGTATGCTGCTAAATCTTGCAGAATGGGTTCGGTCGTTGATTATATTCCATCATTCCTGTTACACTAATTTAGGAAAAGCAGTATTTGAGGTATGTAGTGGTCTGTAGGTCTGATGCTGTGCCCCAGCATCAGACCATATAGCATTGGAGCATTTTTCTGTTTACCCAGAGCTGTGCTGGTACTGCTGTCTTGCAGTACTGGAAGCTTGTGCCAGAGTTGTTTGGCATCTTTCTTTCCAGCTCTCCACACAGTGCACTCTCTCTGCCTCTTCTCCCACTTGTTTTGGAAGAACATGCTGGATATTTCTCCCCTTACTATTTCTGTGTCATTTCTGTTTGCTTTGTGAGGGCTTGGAAAGAAGTGCTGCTCCTTCAGCCCGCCCGTGAGCAGGCGCACTCCTTGGCCTCCGGGGTTCTCCAAGGCTGCTCTGTGTTTGGAGCCGGCTGGGTTGTAGCTCCTGTTTGCTCGGGGAGGCAGTTCTCAGCCTCGTGAGGGCTTGGACATGGGGCATTTTGCTGTGTGGTGTTTTTCTTTAAAACTCACCTAAATAATTGAGCAGGGATCTATTTTCCTTTATCTCCCATAAACAAACAGCTTTTCCTACATTAAAAGATCATCAGTGTGGTGGTGAAGTCAGCTCTTGAAGGGAGAATATGGCAGATTATTGCCTGGGTGGTCATGCCATGGCTTTCCATGTGTAGAAGTTTTAATGCTCTCCTTTATGGTTACATTGGCCATGCAGAATGTTTTCTCTGAGACTCCTATTTAATCAGCACACAGGAGTGGCTCTTTACCTAATGATTATCTCTTCTTCATTTTTGTCATTGTTGTGTGTGTACCCCAGGCTATATTTCCTATGTGGTTTTGAAGTGATGCTTTCAGGATAGGATTATTAACTAACTCCTGAGCTTTCCCTTGGTTCTCATTAGTATAATAGCTTAGCATTGCTCAGGCAATAATTACTTGTGCCTGCAAACTGAGGGCATATCTTTAATTTTATGGACACAGTAACTGAGATATGGAGAAAAGAGTGTTACTTAGACCCTGATTTAAAAGGCTTTTCTTTTGAAGAATACTTAGTATTATATATCTGTAAGAATGGATCAAAGATGGGGTCATCATATTTTTCTGACACATCAAGACAAGGAGGAAGGGCTGGGCTTTTTCCCCCTCTAATGTCATTCTTGTGAATTGCAGATCTGTCTGATTTGAAATTCAGCTGGTGAAAGACAACACTTAATTTGCCCAAGGTGGAGAGTGTTAAATAACCTTAGGAGTAATCAGGCTCATCAACAATTATGTCTCTGTTTTATCAGGAAGATGCCTGCTCTTTCCCTGCTGTTTGTCTGCACAAGCTAGTGATGTTCTGCACACTCACTTGTGGCAGTGGCAGATGGTTGCTACCTCCTCCATACCAGCTACAATCCTTGGAGCACTGAAGTTTTAACATGTGGCATCAGGATTCTGTCCCCTTTTCCTCCCCTGAACGTTGTTTGCTGGAGCTGCCAGGGCTTTTTGGACACATGGCACCATGCAAGGCTGGCTAACCCATGCTGTGGGAGTGGGTGCCCAGGGCAGCTCTTGGGCAGCCCTGGGAATCCCTGCATGTGATGCAGGATGTCACCATGGCTTGGTGTCCCTGGGAACTGCATTGCAGGAGAAATCCAATTACCATCTTATTCCATGGGGTCTGGTACTAACTTCTCACTTCAGTCAACCAATCAGCATTTTTGCCTTGTTTTCCTGGGACCCAAAGTCAAATGGTAATAATTACATTTGGCTGTGGGCTTTTTCCTTATGAAGTTATTTGTTTTGCTTTTTCTTTTAAAAGGGCTTAGGGACTCAGTGGAGGTCTGTCTGTGTCTCAGTCCAGCTTTGTGTCTGTGACAATGTGAAAATGGATGTTTGCATATTAATATAAAGCAGTTAAATGGGGACCAGTTAGATTTATAGATGCTTTATTTTTTTTTCTTTTTTGATGCCAGAAGAATGTAAAGGGCTTTCATGTAAGGAGAGTGATGACCAGAATGATCTAGCTCATCTGGTTGTGGATGCTTTCTGACTATAATATAATACACATCCAGCGCGGAAACATAAATCATAGGTCACAGTGAATCATGTTGTGAAGGCCAGTGGAAATGGTATGGCTGTATTAGATGTGCCCTTGTGAGTAAATTGAGATGTGTATTGCAGTAATACAAAGAATGTTGGGTTTTGGGGGGTTTTTGTACGTAACTAAAAACCCAAACTATGCTAAACCATGACAACTGGGCAGGTAAAGGAAGACTGTTTACAGGGCAAAATAAATTAGGCATATGTGTTTTGTTTCATCAGTTTCCTTTATATGCTTGAGTGTCAAAAAGTCACAGCACCCGTGCCTGTGTAATAGTGTTGGATGTGTACTTAGCATGTATTTATTCAGTACCAGTTTTTGTAACTCACTGACATTTATTCTTTCTGTTCCTTTGTAAGCTCTCTGTTGGTTGCAGCATGGTGTAACTTCTCTTAGCAGGCAGGATTGAAACCCTTCTGAGTCAAATCACTCATTCATTTGCATGAACACATCTCCTCTTGCTGATCTCAAGACACATAAATACAGAACAAAATGAACCAAAACACATAAACAGGCTCCTGCTGCTACTGATGTTAATAGTAATTTACAATTGTTTTTATTCTAACTCCCCATTCCACCTGCCCAGTCATCAGGGTTATGGTTCCCTCCTGACCCCAGTTCAAGAAAGCACTTTAATATTAGTCTTAAGGATATTGTTATTCAAGACAAGTCCTTTAATATTTTCCTGGTGTTAAACCCTGTAAGAGCTGGATTTAATCCCCTGTTTGAATTTCAGCATGTCCTTTTTTATTCTGAATATGGATTCTTTTTAAATTGAAGCCTGATGAGTAACTGGGTAGGGAAAGAATACTTCTTTAGACCTCATTTGATATTTTGTTACATAAAGAGGGGAAAAATAACCCTTACCAACAAGGCTATTTTTCCCATTTCCCAGTTTTACTTTTTATTACTTATCATGTTGTTGGTAAAGATGCCCAGAGATCTCTGCAGTACAGGTGGTGGTTACAGTGCTATAACAAAGCACACACAGATGAGTGCTTTGTCCTTCACCCAGGTAATCCCTTCTGAAATGCCGTGGCCTGGGAAGGGCAGGGAGGCAGCAGGTCTGGCTGGGTGGGCACAGCAGCAGCCAGGCACCAGGAGCTGCTGCCCTGTGCCTGCCATACACCCCAGTCAGTCCTCATTTCCTTCTGCCAAGCTCCTCAGGGCTGCTGTCTCTTCAAGGGGAAGGATGCTGTAGGCCAAAATGACCTTGTTTCCCACTGCCTTTACACCCACTCTGCTCTGTTGGTGTTCAAGTCAGACTGTTTTTCTGATTTAAATAAAAACCCTCTGTGAATTAAGTGGAGACCCTTGGTTTCCAGTGTGGCTTGAGCTGGACTTCTTTTTAAAATGTCCTCTACTGGTATATGGAAAGGATGTGCAGTTGTACTGACTGGCTCTTAAATAACTGTGTGTTAATTAGGTGGGTCAACAGTTTATCCTGTTGCTGGTTGTTCTGGTGTTGTTTTTGAAATAAAGATAGAAGTATTTGCAGTAATTTTTCTCTTCTGAAGTTACTTTTTATGCAGCAGAGATGCAGACTCTTCTGGTTTTGGTTTTTTTTTAGTAAGAAATAATATACCTCAAAAGTTTTTAGTGTGTTGTGCACTCAATCAAGTGAACTAAAAGCATGTAGCTGTGCCATTGATTACCCTCATTCATTGCTCTATTGCCCTTGTTCATTGCTGTTAGGCTCTGTAGATGTTGCATGCAGGTAAGTGATTGCTGTGCAGTTACATTTTGATTAATGTGCTTATCTGGCTGGAGTGATTTTGCCTCCTTGTTTTTGCACTGCTTCCCTTTTCTTTTTGACTCAAATACCAAATACCCAAATCACAAAAGATACACACTGTGGTGTAGAAGCCTGAGATTCCTGAGACTGCTGTGCCATGTGTCATGTTTTCAGTGTGGGAAAGCAATGAGGATGGGCAGTGTGGTTTTTTTTTTCTACTGCTGTCACCCACCCAGGCATGCTGTGTGGGCACAAGGACATTGTCTTCACAAATTTTAGAGCACCCTTATGTTTAATTTTGATTTTTTTTTTCTCTTCTCAGAAGAAGGGGCAAAAAAAAAAAAAAAAGGAAAGGAAGGGATGAGAGGGTGTTGGAAAAGCAGGGGAATTGACAAACTGACCAAGGATTTGTTTTGTTAATGTACTGAGAAGCTTGACTAGAGTAGCACATAGAACTTTTGGAGATCTTGGTATCTTACGGTAGACATTTGTCTTCTGAAATAATGAGGTGCTCAGCTGGAAGGGAAAAACTACTTGCAATATGGAGTCAGTGTGATAGAGGAGATTTGGAGAGAGATCTGAGTACTAAGATAAAAAGGCAAAATTTTGGAAAATAGGTGCCATTCTCCAAAAGGAAAGAAGAGACTATCTAGAAAGGGGTATGCAGGAAGATATATAGCAAGAAGGACAGTCTGGAGAGATGGAGCTGACATAGGAGAAAGCTACAGGAGTGAGGGCTCTTGGTGGTTTGGTATATAGGAGAAGGAAAGCACTACAAAATTAAGAAGTTTGGTTCACAAATTTTTGCCTCATGTCCCCTTAAGTTCTATAAGTCTTGCAAAATGGAAATCCAGAGGCAAATTGACTTGTAAGGAAGAGCATGAATGAATGCCCATCACATTCTCTAAACAATTTTCTCTTCAGAGGTAAAAATGCAAGATGCATTTGGTTTATAATCTTCAGAGAAGACAGCTGTCAGTGAAGACCTTAATAATGCCTCACTAGTGTAACAGGAAAAATATGTATTCATCATTTAGGGAATCAATGCCTCAAATCTACAATAAATGTGGCTTTTGCTCACTTAAGAGACTACTAAGACTGTGACAAACTGGCAATTAATGTCATCAGTGATTAATGTTTGATTGTGTTAGAAGTTATATTTAACGATTAATAGCAACATCAATGTGTGTGTATATATATATATATATATAAAAGTTCATTGCTGTGTTAGAATTTACTGGCTGAGGAGAAAATTGGTTGCTTCCTGTTAAATGTCAAGTTATTGCTACTTTAGTCTGAGCTGTATTTGTAACTAGGCAGCATTGTTTACTTGTAAAATCAACATGACTTTAATATTGTGAAATGCGTTTAGGGCAGTTTCTCAAAGCTAGATAAATAGAGCTGAAAGAGAACCTGAAATTTTTGTATTGTCTCCTTCAATTATCTGTAAGTGAATTCAGTTTGTACTAATGTTTTTCTTAGCCTTATCATGGCTCAATGAAAATGAGCATGCAGAAAGTTCAGGAAGAGGGAAAACTGCTTTTAAGTCACATTCCCAGTTGTTTTCCTGATCTGTAGTGGAGAAAGACAGGCAAACACTGATCTGTGTTTTGTTGGCCCCTGCAATTGCATGTTAGCTTCTTTCATGTAACTTAAACTCTGGATTTGCTACTTCTTTATTTTATTTGAATGTGCAACACAAAATGAATGAAATTGTATGTGTTTTGATCTGATGTTCTGAGGTTGTCATTTCAATAATCAAAATTGGGTTGCTGTCCAAGGGACCCTGAGTTTTTATTTAAATGAAATTACCTAAGCAGCACAACTCTATGCAAGAGGAGTTGCCTTGATGAATACAACATGACATTTGGATGTTTGTTAGCTTCTCAAAACACACTCTGGTTCTCAAAGAAGTGTCTCCAGGTGTATCTGCCTGGTTTAGGTTGGAAGGGCAGGATTTATATTATAGGCACTCTGAAAACTAGACAGACAAACCACCTTTTTGTTATTTAGGTTTAAGAGTTTGAGTGAGATTTAAACTTCTAGGACTTGAGTGTTACGATGGGTTTGAGGCTGCAGAGGAAGCTGCTGTAGGCACAGAGACCGTTCTTGGCTGTAGTTACTCTTATGAGCTGTGTAAGGCATCCTGGCACTTCCTGGCATTGCTGCCCCTCGCTGGAAGCTGAAGTCCCATGGTAGCAGTGCTGGTGGAGGGGGAGTGTTGACTTATTTTTTTCTAAATTTCTTGTATGTAGTTTTTGCATCTGACATGTTTCTTCAGGAACAGCTTCCCAGAGAAGGCTTTTAGGCTCAGTATGAGCTAGTGCATGGGAAGCACAACACACAGGCTTTATCATGGGCTCGTCTCTTCCAGTAAGTTCAGGTGACCTTGGGTGAGTTATTTAATATCTTCATGCTTTTGTTTCCTCTCCTACTCTTTGCCCTCATCTTTTGTTAGTTGGGGTGGTATCTTTTACTGAGCACAATAGAAAGCTTGTCTTAGATGGGTCATCCAAGTATTATTGTAATGCAAATGAAAAAGAGGATGTTTTTTCCTCTTTAGTTGAAGAACTTTGACCATGAAAAGCACTAACATTTTGTTTCTACTGTTACTTTACTACTGGTGCTTTTCTTGTTGGGCTTTTCTCTTTATTTTTCGTCAGAAAAATATCTATTTTATGCAAAGGCCTGATGCTTCCAGTTTTTGATCAATCTGGGAGGGTGGAGGGAAAAAAGTGATTCAAAGGTTATTTTTACTGAAATAAAGGGAAACTGAATTTTTAATTTTTGGTCAAATGCAGTGTTTTAGATGTGTCAAAATAATTGATTGTGATGTATGTGAAGCTAATTGTGTTGACATTTTCAAAAGTGTGTTGGTTTCCCCTTGCAAGGGAAAGTGAAGTTCCCAAATCAGGGCCAGAAGTTACATTCCTCCTTTTTGTGCCAGCTTGAACTAAGGGCAGTGTGTAGGGTTTTCATTCCTGTTGGAGGGGCAGTGGAGCCAATTCCCAGCACTCCAATGGCAGGCCATGAGCAGCCACCATCCTTCAGCAGGTTCAGAGTGGGAATGGAAACTGGGATTTCCACGACTTCTCATGTAGAACAAGAGTAGTGCAAATAGGATCATGTAGATCATCTACAGCTGGGGAGGGACCAGTGTTGAAGGGTAGAAGGAACAGTGGTTGGCAAATCTAACATTAATTTATTAGTGGGCAGGTGTTTATTACAAGAGCTTGAAAATTTAATGTTGTGGAAATATTTCTAGTTTATTCTGGAACTGCTGGAATAAACTGTTAAGAGATTTTTTTGGTGTACTGTTTTGTGGAATCTGAACCAAATAACCCCAACATTTTCAAAACATTTCTTCTTTTGTTGTGGCCAAAGTATTTGGGAAAATTCACCCTGTTATTTCCGTCACTCTGAAGTACAGGTTTTGACAAAATGAACTGTCTAAAACAAAAGCTGAAAAATATTAAGTCTGGTTCTCATTTTCTAGAGAAATGCCAACTGTCTTTTCTACTGGCTATGCATGTTATAAATTAATTCAGTGGTTACATGAATTAAAAATAAGACTGTTAGCATAAAACTTTATGATAATGTAAAAAAAACCTTTTCATTTCTATTGCATTTCCTTGTTTGTGGTACATGCAGCACAACAGTCATAGTACAGTAACCGTAGTGAACTGATTATCATTCACAAAGTAGCTGAGACTGAGAAGTTAGAAATATGGACTGGGAATGACATTTATAGTGTTGGCTGTGAAATACTCATGGAAATCCACTTCTTCCATAAATATTAATTTGACATTGGTTTAGGATTTAATAAGTGGAATGACTCAAGATGATAAAGATGCATTATTACATCTAGATAGACTTAGGAAGTATTTCTGTCTGCCATAAAAAAAGGTATGAAACAGATATGAAAAGGTTTTTAAGTTATGAAAAGTAAAAGAGGGCTGAACATAAAGTTAATTGGTATTTAGAGCATATAAAGTAGGGTCACAGTTTTCTTTTTCATTTACATAAATGGAGCCAAAGCCTATTCTGAATGACAAGGGAATGCATCTTGATTTCCTTCCAAATTTGTCACGTTTTCAAGGCACCTGTGCTCTGAGTTTAAAAATGCCCATGTGCAAAGTATAGGCTTTGTTCCACTGTAGCACATGTAAAAATGCTTTAACTGAGGAACCAAAATAACTTGGCGGTGACCTTTTGCTTCAAGACCTGACTGCTTTAAAGGCAAGTTGTAGAATCATAGAATCCTTTAGCTTGGAAAAGACCTTTAAGATCATTGAGTCCAACCATTAACCCAACACCGCCAAGCCCACCATTAAACCATGTCCCTAAGTGCTACATCTATACATTTTAAATACCTCCAGGAAGGGCAGCTCCACCGCTTTCTTGGGTAGCCTGTTCCAGTGCCTGACAACCCTTTTGGTGAAGATATGTTTCCTAATATCCAAACTAAAACTCCTCTGACACAACTTGGCCTATCACTTGTTACTTAGGAGAGGAGAACATTCCTTCTTAAGTGGACCTGCAGATTTCCTGAAGTGAGTTTGTTGCAAAAGGAACATTTCCAGGAATGCTTCCAAAACTGTTCTTCATTCTTTGTTTCCTTTTGTTGATTTTTCTTGCCATGTTATTTCATGGCATCCTCCAGGTCATAGGTTTGTTGTCATGGTGATGATATCATCTTTGTAAAATAATAAAATTTAATTTTTTGACAGCAGGAAGAGAAAGTAGATCAAGTTGTTGATATGCAGTATCATAAGCATTCTTCTTGGCAGGAAACTTGTACAGATAAATCTTCTAACAAAACCCAGACTTTTATCTTCATAGGGAGATTTTAATCGAGTTTTCAATTAAAAAAAGGTTAAGACTGTTTCAAGCTGTTGTTTACTTTTCTATTCTACAGCCATCGCTACTTTTTTTTTTTTTAAGGCAAATGGTACTACATGTCCTTTAAAAAGAAAAGAAGCAAAAAAACCCCCAAAAAACCAAAAACCCAAGCCAACCCAAACCCCTAAAAATGCATTAAAAATAAGTTAAAATGTTCCTGCAGTGCTCCTTGGTAGCTATTTTGGTTTGACGTTTTAATTACAGTCCAAAGGCCTCAACATCACTTTAAACCTGGTATATATGTAAAGCAGAGAATTGTCTTTATTCTCAAGAGCTTGTAGTCCCAGAGAACAGGCAAAGCAGATGTTGGAAGCAAGCATGGGGACTGGGGTCACTTCAGCTGAACTTGCACACTCAGTGCTGCCAGGACTGGCTTGTACCATAACCTCCTACTAGGGCAAGGTGCAGTTGATCCTGTTGTCACAGATAAATGGTTTGAACTTGTTTTCATATGAGTAGTTTGTTCACTGTAAGGGCAGGCAAAGCTGGCAAACCAGGACATCAATTTGTCTGAAAATTCACTGCTTACTTATTGTGCTTTAGTTGCATAGATTTTATTTTTTATTTCTGGACTTTAATCCCTGGGGTTCAATTTCTTCTTGCTGGACCAAAGACATTTAAGAAAATATTTTATTGCAAGTAGCAACTAAAATAGCTCAACCTTGTGAGAATGTGCAAGCGAGGTAACAGCTGCAAGATCACTTCATGAGGAAGATCCTTCTAGCTACACAAGGACAATTCTAGTATGATGGGAATGCCTGCAGGAATATTCTACAAAGACAGTCCTTTTTAGCTGGTGAATTTATAATAATTTTTGACATCTGATATATAACAGTTGGGAAAATTTGATGGTTTTCTTCAAAACCCTGGGGGAGGTTCCTCTAAAAAGGTAAGAAATACAATGATAGGGACTTAAGTGAAACTGCAGTTAAAGGCAAACCATTTATATACTGTTGAAGGCAGCTAATGAGCTAGTTCTGAACACTCTCCTTATTTAGTTTACTTTGAAATAAAACTAATGTGACTCATCTACACAAGCATCATCTTCCAGGGAAATACCTTTGTTGTCAGTGAAGAGCAGTGGTCAGTTCCTCTGCTGCAGAGCCCAGGGCATGATGTACTGCAACTCCCAGGTCATTGCAGTTCCATTGCTGTTGCCCCTTCACTCCTGAGGGTGGTATTTTTTGTTACCAATGTGGGAGAAGGGATTAGATGGCTTCCATTTTATTATGGAATTTAATATTTTCATTTGGGGGGGGAGGAAATAAAAAGTTTTAGAATTAGCTTAGTTGTGTTTTGAGGAAGAACAATGAGCCTGACACATGCTCCTCTCAGCTGTGAAATGTAGTTGGCTGGTCTCCTGTGCATATCCTGACAGTGAGAGCTAATGATCTCTGAGAACACTAAAGGAGCAGCAGTTACTGAAGGATCAGAAATCCCAGCAATGCCTCCTTTGGTCCTTGACCAGTCGTTACAAAAAACATCTTTGTAGAAATGTGAAAAGGCTCTGCTCCCCCAAACCGTTTGTTGGATTTCTGTATCACACGCTTTGAATGAATGCTGAACTTGATATATTTTTGTTTAGCATATTGGGGTTTTTTTTTCTGGTTTTGCTCCCCCCTCTATCTCCACTGAAATCTGGATGCAGCTCTATTTGAATATAGCTGTTTAGGTAACTTATTTCTCTCAGAACACCATCTTAGCACGAAAATGGAAGCTATTTAGAGGTAAATGTGAATAAACTGTAGTGCAACAGGTGGGTAATTCCTAGTTTGGGCAAGGTATAAAAATAGCCATAACTGCTTGTTCTTTTGGTTTAATACCCTGCTAAATTATTTCATTATCCACTTAGGATATGCATGACTGAAGTATTTAGAAGAGGAAAACCGTAGGCACAGTGTAGCTCAGAAGTGGGCCTTTTATCTTCAGGTTGAAAGTTCAACCAGTTTGTAAAGCTGTTTTAGCATGTGGTAAACTGGATAGTCAATGCTGTCATTTGGCTAAAGCTTAGACTTAATGAGGGTTCCCAGGCATCCAGGAGAGAGCTGAGGATGGCTGGGACACTGCTCCTCTTTCTGTTTGGGCTATATTGCCTTGAAAATGGGACTGGGGCAGTATTTTAAACAATTCCTAATGCTGTAGCAGTGTACCTTGGCTATCAGTTCAGTCAGAGCACAGCAGCTGGAGGACAAAGAGAGGCTCTGTCACCACATACACCAATCCTTGTTTTCATAGAGTAGGAAAATGGTATTTTAAATATAACTGAAGGTAGCTTTTACCTTCCCAATTACACTGCTCTACTTTTCAGCCTGCAGTTTACTTTTAGATGTTTAAAAGTATTTGTCAAGTAAAGTCTGAATATGAAATCTTCTTTGAAGGGCCTCCTTCTTCAAGTAAATTGGCCGAGTATGATGTTCATACATGATGCTTTTAGTTTTTCCCCAGATAAAGCTTTTTTTTGTGTGTATGTGGTAGTCACACTCATATTTGGGTTGTTTTGGTACTAATTTTATATTAATCTTTGTGGAAATAAAGCATATATTTGGAGGTGGCAGAAAATAATTGTTAGTACTAATCTTCTGCTTAATAGTTAAAACAACAGGGAGACCCAGTTGAAATAAACCTTTGTTTTCCTTCAAATTATGACAAGATAAAACTTTGAGCAGTATCATGCCATGGGGAAGACTGTGCATCTTAAACAGTGGTCAAGAAAAGGCTTTGTTATTCCTCAGAATGATTTGCCATATGGGAGATTTTAATCTAGGTCTCTCATGTATGAGAGCCATCAAAAATTTGGCAATATACTTGTGATTGCAAGGTTCAGTTTCGTTTTTTTTTTTCCCCCCCTTGCAAATGATGTCCTTCAGGATAAAACTTAATTAAAAGAATGCTGGGATACCAGTCCAGTAATGTCCTGTGCCACTTCACAACCAGTTTGACATGTAGTAATGAATTAATTAAATTCTTGAGATTTTATAGCCAATACAACACATACTGGTTTTCATTCATGCATGCTTTATGAATGCGATGCTATGGGTGTTAATGAGTTCATCCTATTGTATATCTTATTGAAATCAGGCATGCTAGGATTTACTATGTTAGAGAACTGCTTCAAAAGTAAGACCCCAAAATCAATAATTAAAAAAAAAAACCCAACAAAACAAACCCAACACATTATACTTGTATTTATATTAAACATAAAAATGGGACGTGCCAGACTGATAGAAAGTGTTCATTCTTTGTGTTCTGCTTTTATAGAAAACAGGCAAGACACTGGACTAAAACATTCACTCAACTCTTAAAACCCAACTGAACACCCCCAAATGAAGAAAAACCCCAACAAGTTGCTGGAGACTACTGCTGTTTGTGGGTGGAGACCAGAGAAAAGGAAAGCAGTTTGTAATACCTCTAAGAGGACCCATATCTTGAACATGAAATGGAAATGTTAGCCTTGACATCACATCTTGTGCTTTTTTTTTAAACCAGATTAGTGGAAAGAAGATGTGGCTTGAGCCATACACACAGTTTGTAGGCTTGGATGCTTTGGAATTGCATGTACCTATTAAAATTACTGAGAATGAAGAAGGCAGGGATTTACACAGATCAAGAGGCCTGTTAAGTAGAAAAGCTCTATGGCTTTCTGTATTGTAGAGAAGAAAAATGGTAGTGTTGAGATAAAAGAAGTTTACCTACTGCTGGTTTTGCAATGAAAGGTTTATTGACTTTTCACAGACATCAAATAAGTGTTCACTTGCTTTTTAATTTATTGCCACGCTGATGAGCTTCTGAAGGGGCCTCTGTCTCAGTGCAGAGCCCAGGCAAGCTGTCCAAGTGCTCGTCTCAGTCAGCAGTCCCCCACAGCCTGGTTCAGAGCCTGATTATTCAAAGTACAGCAATTGGCCTGGGCCATCAGCATCCCTTGGATAAATCTGCTCTAGCAAAAAATCCTATTAGGAAAGTATTGTTTCTGACAATTCCTTTGTCCATTTGAGAGGAAGGAAGCAAGAGGAGGGAGTCAAGTCTACTTTGCAGGCTGACAGCCTTGCTTTTGCAGCTACAGCTCTCTGGCCCCATGAGCTACATCTTCTGGTGAAGGTACATGCCCTGCTGATGCTGCCCCAGCACTGTGAAACTACCATAAACCATGTCTAGGAGAGGGCCTTAGACAGAACAGAAGTGTTGCAAGGAATCCTATTGCTGCACTATATCTGCAAACTTGTCTTGTGTGAGACTGGCCCTGCTGGTTCTGGGAGAAGATAAAACTGAGACATTTCTCAGAAATGTGTGTGCACTCACTTGTGTATACAGAGACCTGCATCAAATGGTTTTTCCATGTTTGGTGATGGAGTTTCTGCCAGACCATTTGGCATGCATTTAATCAGGGATTAAAAGAGAAAGGAAATGTCCTTGTAAAAACTTTAGCAGTTAGGAAACACTTTGAAGTTCCATTGCTGTTGCTTTCTTCTTTGATCTCCAGATGTACCAGTCATTTTTATTCCCATGCATGTGCTTATTAATTGCTTTTATATTTAATGTTTTAAGGGGGAAGACTGTTTTACCTTTAATCAGCAGTGAAGGTGGTGTGATCCCATCAGTTCTCTCCAGAGCAGTAGAACTTACTCAGGAAATATGATAGCAAGCTTTAGATTTTTTTCTAGAGAATACTGGCACTGCAGCTGTCACTTGTAATAGTGAATCCACAACTTACATCCAGTTCCTTCTCCAAGGTTTTAACCTTGAGATTCTTCACTATAGTACCTCATTGTAAAGTATTACAATTTGTATTTACTTTGTTAGTGACAGGGACTTCCCCACAGTGAGGGAACTATAGAAATACCCAAATTTCTCATATTTGGTTAAAAAGAAATGGGGGAGAAAGATGTTACTAATGCCCTCTGCAACAGTGATTTGTTTCCTGGATCTGCCACACCTGCAGTGTAATTCTGAAATATTTGCAATATAAAACAGTTTACACAGCTTAGCCCAAAGGCCCAACTTTATTAACAGTTCTAGAAGCCAGAACAGAAGGGAAGGAAATGGAGGCGTGATCCAACCCAGTAAAATTCTGGCTTATTAAAAAAAAAAAAAAAGTGCTAATGTTTTTTGAGACTCCCCCCACTGTCGCCAAGACTACTGACTTAAAGAAATACAAATACACAATGCCCTTCACTCTATTTGGAACAGTTTTGGAGTGACTGTGGATTTGGGCTAATAAAATTTTGTAGAGATTTCACATAGCTCACACTTTCAAATTTACCAGTTTGAGGGCTACAACCTTACTTTTATAACTAAGCCCTGAGAGTATAAGGGTGGTAAGGCACTGAAACAAGTTGCCCAGAAAAGCTGTGGATGCCCCATCCCTGGAAGTTTTCAAGGCCAGGTTGGATGGGGCTTTAAGCAACCTGGTGTAGTGGGAGGTGTCCCTGCCTGTGGCAGGGAGGTTGGGATTAGATAATCTGTAAGGTCTCTTTCAGACCAAACCATTCATGTGATTCTATGAATAATGTTTTTTAAGTCATCACATTATTTAATGAGCTGTGCTTAGATCTGGTCCTCCTGCTCTGAATTTGTAGTTCTTTGAAGTGATTTCTTTCCTATTTGGAGTAAAAGGGAAATAGTTTAAGAATATTTCTGTAACATTTTTCATGTAAGCACTGCAGTTCACTTTGTAGTGCTTGAAAGCCAATAAATAGTCCTGGCTTTTCTTTGCAACAGCAGCATGCAGCAGTTGGGGCTGTTTGCCCTGAATTAAACACAGACTGCAGGACTTGATAAGAAGACACTGTGTGGGAGCAAGATAAAATTCCATCCTTGGGATTATACTAAAAATACATGTGTGAAAATGGTGTTTTCGTGGCACAGTTTGAATTAACCTGTCCTTGAAGATACCACACCTCTTTTTGCCTGGTACTGTTTTATCTTGCTTCACAGATGACATATGGGGAAAATAAAGCACAGTGATAATGGCCAGTGTCCTGTGTATCTGAAGCTTTGTGAGCAGCAGGTGCACACTGTGTTTATAACCTCAGGCACTGCATGATTTTTGTACTTATCCCTGCTTGTCAGACCAGGGTTCCCACTGGGCATAAGAGCTTGTTCGACCTCCTCTCTTAGGAGCAATAGAGGAAATGTCTGTTTTACAGAGCACGTTGCTGGAGCATTGCCTCTATTACCTGTGTTCTGAAAACTGTGTTCAGTTGGCTCAAAGTTAAGGTAATGTTATGCAAACAAATAGGCACAGAAACACTTAAACGCAGCTTTTGTTTTGCACTAAAAAAAAAGTTAATTAGAATATTTGATGCTTGGAGCTTGATGTATAAAAATCAGTATGAAGTAAGAAAGGTTTGACTCATCATAAATATACAGATTGTTTACTCTCTTGTAATCACCATTATACTCAGGCTGTGGAGTCCTGTGTATCTTAAGTCTTTCTTAGGGTCTTGGGGCTTGAGTGAATTTGCATACAAAGATTGAGCCATGACTAGTATCCATTCAGTCTGGGAGAGGGAGGAGAAATCTGCGTGTCTCAGTCTGGCTTTACATCTCTGGAACATCTTGTAAATCCACATTACATTGGGTTTTTTGGTTAAAAATGAATACTCTCACTTTTTAAGTAGTGCTTGCCTATGTCAGCTCATAGAATATGCTGAGTTGGAAGGGACCCATTCTTACAGGATTTCTTAACAATCTTACTATATTCTTTCACTTTATTTCTTGTTTGTTCTTTCTGTAGGGGAAGCTCTGTTGTTGTGTAAATGCTTCTGCAATCTTAATAGAGAAGAGTATGCTGGTGTATCTCTTTTCCAGTTTGATTTTGAGTTATTCCCTATTCCTATTCATCCTCCCTCCTTCTCTGCCATAACCACAAAAGTCAGTCTACTATGAAACAAAAATTAAAGATTAGAAAGATTAGAACGCAGCAATTATTCAAAGCCCTTCTCTGAGAGCTATAATAAAACTGAAAATCCTTTATGTAATGTGCTATATCCACTGAAGTTATTCCTTTAAATAAGGAAACAGGCTATTACTGTCAGCATTTGTTGTGCATGGTGAGATGCTGTGAATTTGGATGAGTCCAAAGGGGTCAGGTCTCCCAGGGCTATAAAATTCATGAGAACTACATGGAACAGGTTTCTCAATGTTGTCCCAGAGTGAATAGGGCACATATTCATTAGGTGGAGATGGATCAGACCTTTCAAATTTCTCATTTCTTCACTGAGCTGAGTTATTTTATTTTGTCCTAAGCAGTGGTTGTCTTGCCTCCTATGGGCAAGAAGTGCTAGCGCAGGGTCTGGTGGAAATCAGGCGTGAATAGCCTAAATTACAGTGGGGAGCAAGTGCTTGTTGGGCTTGACTGTTTAAAAACATTGTAAATGTATTTCAGGAGAGAAACAGTCAAACACTATCTACTTAGGATAAAGCAAGTCTTCCTGGCTTCACCACCTTCAGAGCGGCTTGGGCTGCAAGCTGTGTGATGGCAGTAGCCCTGTGGGACAAAAAGGGAACTGAGGGGTTGGTGGTGATCAGAGCTGAGCAGGGCAGGGAGTTGGAGAGAGCAAAGACCTCATTTCAGCCAGGGTAGCATGTGGATCACAGACACACAGTTCATGGACTCTTAAGGGATTTGTTGAAAAGGAAAGCAAGTTTCTTTGTTAGACTTACATTTCAGACTGCCACTAGAAGAAATACAAAAGCCTAGTTGTTAAAAGAAATGTGAAAACTATTATTTATATACGGCTTTTTTTCTGTCACCTTCCAAAAATCATCCTTTTCTGCTTCCATGAGATGTGCATCTGTGGGAGAGGAGTGGATATGCCATTTTGGTTGCTCTCTCCTCCTTGTCATGTCATATGAATAAATCTCTTCTGAGGGCTGAGTGGGGCAAAGGCCAAGATGCCATCAGATTTTGTTTCACAGGAATAACAGATCAGTCTGACTCAGCATTTTTGTTTCTATTGATGTGCTTTTTTCTCCATCCTCTTCAGGCATCGGGTTTATGCTCTAAGCAATGTGATAGCTTGTATTTAGACTTAATTTCTGTGCTACTTAATTTAGCGTTCAAGGTGTTTTTAAAGACCTATGTCAAGCATTAACTAGCTCCACAGGCTAAGAATGACTGGATTGTGGATATGGTTGTAGCTGCTGGTACTGTCTTTGCTTCCCTGCAGGACAGGAGAAGTCATTCAAACGCTGCAGTAAATGTTGAAAAGCCTGAAGCTTAATTCCTGATAGATTTCCCTCTCCCACATTCCATGCCTTTTGAGATTCCAGTTTTGCTAGGAGTAGAATTATTTGCCAACTACTTTCAGAGCTCTCTTGATCTTTGTGAGACAGATTCTGGCACAGCTCATCAAGTTGGAGGTAGTGCCTGGCTTCTCGTGCTGGCAGGTGGAAATTATCCAGTAGCTCTTAAGTGTGCAGTGTTCCTGAGAAACAGCTTGTTTGTCTGGGATCCTACTTCAAGTTTTTGAAATAACCTCTTGTCATCCTAAATAATGTTATTGGATCCCAGGGTGAAGTTGAATTTTCTTCAGTACCTTCTCTGTACTAGTAACAGAAGAGTCGAAGGCATTTATAGCTGACAGGCGGTTTTGTCTTTTGATTTTGGAGTGCTTTTTTTCAGGGATGGGGAGGTGAGAAGCAAAGCCTTTTCGGAGAAGGATCAAAATTAAACTAATTGAGGTGGTTAGTTTATAGTACAGCTTGCAGCTTTTACTTTCTACTTATTTGTCTGACCTCCTCATCGTCTTGCCAGTTTGGTTGCCTGGATTTTGCAGTTTCAAAATACAGTGGAATGTATTGTGTTATCCCATTCAATGTTCACTTGGTTATAACAGTTTGTCTTTGATTCTAAAATCCCAGTTGTACCATAATATGCAATAATGCCTGCAGAAGAATTAATCATGAGAAAAAGGAGTCAAAACCAAAAACCCTGGAGGACGCACTAGGCCAAATCAAGTAATGGTGTGGTTTTTATTTGCTAATTTTTTCTGCATTTATTTCCTTTTTCCTTTATTATTTTCTCCCTGTGGTTTGACAGAAGATGATAGGATGGGAAGTATCCAATTTTGACAGATGTCCAAGAGCCTCCTCTAAATTGTTGCAAGGCAGTTGCAAATGTAGTGTGGCCAGCACTGGTGGTGTATTTTATATAGACTCAGTACCCACCATCTCTTTGCTAGTTTTAGTGTTTTTTGGAAGTTTGCCTCATTTCCTGGCACTGCTGATTTAATTTCACAGGCTGTATTAAATCCCTTTTTTGCTTAAAAATATCTTAAGGGATTAAAATATTAATGTATTATAATTGTGTTATAAATCTTCTGAATAATGCATCTCTGACACAGGTTTGTTCAGGTTTGCCTACAGAAGCAATCAAAAAGCCACATTTCTTCCTAAGGGCTGTTGTCGTCTAGTTGAAACACAGTATGTAGCAATTTGGCATTTCACTGAATTATATGCAATCATGTAGGCGAAGCTGTATCTCGTGTGTATTTTCTGCAGCTCTCTGGATTTCTTGTGCTTAGAAAATCTGCCTTGTTGTTCGTTTGCAATTGCAAATAGCTCCATTGCAATAGCACCCAGAGGTGCTTCAATAAAGAAAATACAACTTACTAAAAGATGACCATAAATCAGTAGGTCTCCAGAGTAGATTTAGTGGTTTGGCTATATTCCAACTGAAATTAAAATCATAGAATTGCCAATAAGTTTATTAATAAAGTATGTTGTGGAGATGAGAAGCTGAGAAGCAAAAAAAAAAAAAACAAAAAACAAAAAACCCCAACATAAAATGTAGCCAAGATATGAGAAACTGCTATTATTAAAATATAAATGTTTTACATCCTACATTGGTAAATAATTTTTGCCAAAAATAGAAATGCCTCAGGCTTCCACTAATGCATTAGGGACTTCCCTAGGATTGATTTTTTCACAGAAAGATGCTCAGCTACTGCAGTAAGGAGTGACAGTAGAAAAGAGGGAGAAAAAGTAATGCAGGTTGTATTGTGTGACACATGGATTGCTAATTATTTAGAGCATGCAGGAGTGTGGTTGGGATTTCTGGCCATGCTGAAAGAAGTGAGTAAGAGTGATGGTGGCTGCCACAAGATTAGTGTTCAGCAAGAGATGCTGAACACAGGCTGTGGAGATTTCTGTGGCCTGTGCCTTTGCAGGGAGTAGATGAGGGCTCTCTCCTTGAAGGTCTGAGCAAACACAGCTGTGTGCTGAGCAGCAGTGAATTCCAGGCATCAAATCATCTTCCCTGGTGTTCACTTGCACTGGCAGAGCTACAGAGTGATGGTGTGGGCTGAGATTCTCAACATTGGTAAATGAGGAAGTCTGGAAAAGCACAGCAAAATGACTGTGGGGGACTTAATGATTTCTGGGTAATGGTGTTGTGAAGAATTCATCTGCTTGCACTTGCGCAGAGCTCTCTGTAGTAATACAAGAGCCGTATGGTGAGGGTAGACAAATCCAATTGTTGGAGTACTACTGTTCCCTGGGAAATCATACAGATGTCATTGAGGAGGTGTTACTGTTGTACAGGACTTGTGCAAAAGTCAGTCTGTCTGGACCGAGGGTGACCTGCTAGAGGGGATAACAAGAAATGTTTTGAGTGGAGAATGGCTATCAGCCATCAAATGTGATGCTTGGTCTGTGTTGGAAGGAAATACAGACATCTGGAATGGGAGGGAGCTGTTGTGTACCTTGGCCAGGTCCTCAGTCTGGCTGAGGTTTCCACAGTCCCAGTAAGCAGGGAGACCTGGCTTCCAGGCTGGTATACCAGAAACAAGACAACTTGCAGATCGTAGCATATTGACAAGAATTGCAAGTGCATTTAAAGATGAATAGCAAAATATGACAGCTTGAGACATGAGGAATGTGAATAAGAGACAATGAAGTTCAGCCTTGTGTGTAATCAAGTGTATTGTTTGGGTCTCTATAGAAGAAAGCCAAAGCAGACATTTCAATGGGGCAAGACATTTGACAAGCAGTGGTGGTGAAGGAGACTTCAGTCAAAGTTAAATGAGAGCCTGCTTGTAACTTACAAGACACAGGTTTGTAAGTTACAAACCTTTGAGACGTGGTTTATAAAGCTGTGGTATCTGCACTTAAAATGCTATTTTATTTCTGCACTTTTTCAGTGTCAGAATGACACAGACTAAATGGAAGGAGTTTAGATAAGAAAGCAATAAATAATTAAAATGTTGTAGGAGAGTCTGAAGAATGAAGCAAGTACAGACTAAGTTTGGCAAAGTGTAGACTGTGGAACGCTATAAATCTACATCCCTTGGAGTGTAAGAGCAAGGAAGGGAGTGCAGCAGAGTGTGAGCAGACTGTTCTGGCCATTGGTTGTGATAGAGGTCTGCAGGCCTGGCTCTGCAAGGGCTCTGCTTGAAGAAGTCAGACTGCAGGAGCAGGGCCTGCATGAAGCCCGAGTGCAGTCATGAAGGCAGCAAACAAGATGCAAAGCTCAGGGAATACCGGCTGCTATAGAGTGAAATGAGAGTAATTCTACTGTTTGAAATGGTTTAGCTTTAGAATTAGGCTAGAGGAGGATAATAAAATACCAAATATAGAGAAGACTCATATGGTGAAGATGAAGATTAAAACCACCCCAAAAGAAGAAAATGGCAAATACAGTATATTAGACTTTAGCCTTTCCTTTTATTCTTTGCATGTATGGCTCATGGTACTATAGAAAATACTACTGGGTGTTGTTTCAACTTTTTGAAGTGGTTTTTTTTTTTTTTTTTTTTTTTTTTTTGTTTGTTTGTTTTTTTTTTTTTGTGTTGTTGTTTTTGTTTTTTTCTTTTTGTTGTTTCTTTATAAGCTGGAAAATGGACAGGATTAGATTGAATGTACAGAGCTGCAATTTCATTACTGAACTGAGCTGTGCTCTCATAGATTGAATGGGCTTTTCCTTAGGAAAGTAATTAAGGAACGAAGCAGGCTTGATAAAACAGCACAGTGATTTAAATCTCTAATTTTTTTTAAGTTTTATGTTGGAGTGTATCTTGATTTAAATTAGCAATGTAAGTAATCTTGATGTTAAAACTCTTTCTGCTGTGGAGACTGTGAGTCTTGAGGCAGTCCAAGAGGTTTTCTCTGTTTCGTATAGTTTGCCACTGGTAAGGTTTTATTTGTTTCCTAACAAAACAAAGAAATTAAGAGATCCAACTCCAGAGCAAACAAGCTTTTCTGCCGGCTCCAAAGACTGTGTTTTGGCTGCACTGGTGTTTATTTAGGATACGGCCAAGGGCTCCTGGTGCCACACCTGGAGAATCCTGCAGGGCTCTGCCTGCACCCACCCAGTTGGCAGCCAGTGGTCTCCTGAGACTGCCTGCCTGCCTGCCTTTCATCGAGCTGGGTTACAGCCACATCAGACCTCCCTCCTCAAGGCACAGGGCTGACAGAGCCCCTAACATTGTACCCACATGGCAAAGACACCTGCAGCTTCAGTAGGAGAAAGAGGAAGCAAGATCTCCATGATCCTCAGATAACCTGTCGTTTACGGTACGCAAGGCTCTTACTGATTATCTGATTGTACAGAGAAACTAGACCAGTGCAGTAATCTTGGGTCTGGTAACGCCGTACAGGGCTTGAGTAATGCTGCCTCACATGGAGACTCCTGTGATCCCCATCCCTGCCCTGCTCCCCTGAAGGATATTTGAAGCTCTGAGAAGTCATCTCTTGCCTGCAGTCGAGGTCAAGATGATGAGCTGCTTGGTTGATTGAAGAAGTCCTTTAGGACAGCTGGAATGGAGCTGATGAAAGCAAAACCTGAAGTGTGTTTTTCTACCAGAAGCAGTGACTATTGGCTAAGGTACTCTACAAGATAAGATTGAATCAAAGCTGTTCCATATTTGGAGCAAGCTGCAACACTCCTGTCTGTCTGCCACAACCCCTGCACTGTTGTCATCTATAAAGAATAAAGGGAAACAGGAAAAAGGCATTTGGGGAAAGCAGACAGAAGCACTGTATGAATCCGAACACCCATACTGGGTACTCAGCTGCACAGCCTGAGATTCTGTATGTACCTGCTGTTAGATTTATGTAGAAATGAGACCTTATACTGTATATTTACCAGTTCAACTAAATGTGTAATGCAATCTACCGCTGCTGGACTTCCCTGGATGTTTGGCTGGGGGAAGAAGGGGGCAGAGTTAACGACTTTGATCAGTCATCTGTTCCATTGCTGTGGTTGTGAAGCAGATGCTGGTTCTAGTCTTGTGGGAAACTTAACCTATACAAACTAGGTAGTGTTACCACTGAAAATAGGTGTTAGGGTAACAGCAGTTTTGGGATCAATCTGGGGACAGTGCAAATGGGATCTTTAAAACTTATGGTGCCTCAAGACCCACCCTCTTTGAAAGGCTTCCCAGTGATTGTCATGACCTAAAATGCCCCCTCTTCAAGTCATAAAAGTGGGGCTGCCCTGAGAACTCTGCACTGTTTTAAATGCCATTAGCTACTGAGGACAACTGACTGTGGTTTGGATCTGGAGGATGTTTGGTGGGGATCCACCTGTAGGTAACCTGTAAATGTGTTCTGTGTGATGGGTATAGTGAGGGGAAGGGCACCTTGAGGATATTGGGATGGAGCTGCTGTGAGTCTCATGCGTCTCCAGTCTACTTGTGGAAACACTGGCAAAATCTTAAGAATGTGGCATTTGCTGCCAGTATCTGGTGATTCACAAGAGAGCCAACATTTCTGAGTTAGGCTGGATTAAGTCCTTATAAACCAACAGAACTCTTGGATGTAGCATGACATGTAGATCCAATAGTCCATAAAGTTTGCTGGAGTATTACGTGTCCTTTATGCATACAGAAGAAATCAGATGGCCTTTTTTGCAAGTTGCTTGTTTTTCTGGCCTCCAGATCTAACGCTTTTTTGGTTTCTTTATTTTGAAATAAGGGTTGCAGTAATGGTTATGTACACAGAGATTCAACAACTAGGAGCTTGCAGAACTGCGTATCATTTATACTGATAAAAGATGAATCATTAATGGCTCAGGTTAAAGGAGTTTGTATTGTAGTTACCATTAGTTTGGGTTCCCCCCTCCCCCCGCTGCTTTATTTTTAAGACAAGTAGCATATGTGTGTTATACAGGAGGTATGCCTGTTGTTTGTTCATACATTTTCTTCACATTCCTCAAAAATGGAGCAGTTAGGTGACCTCAGGATGTTGTTTCACCCTGAAAGACTGTTGAGACTTCCAGTGTGTGTTGCTATTTGGCAATCTCTAACTTGTTTAGTGGGTGTAAAAAGTTCATACTGATGAAAATGCCGAGAATAAACTCAAGAACCTGAACGTTTTTGTTTGCTGCAGCTTCCCATGTTAGGAATCAGCTTTGTTCAATTTGGTTTGGTGCATATTGCCAAGGGGAAATTTAGGGATGTTGGAATGTGTGAAGTGTGTGTTTTGAGGGTTCTAGAAAGGTTAGGTATTTGTAACGATGTGTGTATTTTAGAACACAAAAAATTAGTGCGCTTTTCATTTAAATGCTTTGTTTAGTGGAACTAAAATAGAAAAGGAAGATAATGTTGGCAGAGACCAGAAGAAAACAGGATTGTATCACATCAAAATTATACCAAATTGGGATAGGCTGCCGAAACAAATACAATGGAAAAAACCGAGACTTGTGCCTGTTGGAACAGACTGTGTTCAGGCCTTGTTTGGACCTTCAAGGTGATTGAAGGGAAGGAGGAAGTGGTTTATGTACTCTATTTCACAGTTGCTTTTACTGTTTTTGGACAGTGCAGGAAAAAAACCCCTTCAATGCAAAAGCTTAGGAATTTTGCCCAAAGCAAGTTCCACTGAAAATATTTCATCTGTGTAGAGGCACAGGCATAGATACTCGTGCCCTGATCCAATAAACTAAGCATGTCTGTAGCTTAAATGTTGTTGTAGTGTGTTTTAAAAGTATGCATATGCTGAGGGAATCTGCTGGACTGGGGATTGCTGCCTGCCCAGGAGAGTTGAAGGATGCCACATGGGAGCATAGCCCACCCACCACTCTGCCTTTGTGTTGGAGGAACCATGGTCGAAATGTTTGCATTTGAGGGTACAGACCTCCCAAACTGTGAATGAGTTTGCTATGGCATTTGCAGGATCCAAGTCTGTTGCACTCTGTCAGGGCTTTCACTGTGGCTAAATGCCACTAAATGCTCTGGAGCTCTTGGAAGCAGCCAAGACAACTCCAACATTTGCTTAAGGATTAGCCCTTCCCATCCTTCAGCTAAGGCTGTTAGCATTAAAAATCACAAAAAATCTCCTGCTTGCACTGCCAGATTAGAAAGGATAATTTATTAGCCCTTTCTCTTTAAAAAAGGGAATTTGTTAGTTCACATTTTGGATTTGATAATTCAAACTATGCTTGTTGCTGAGATGTTTCTTACCATGTAGGTTGGCTTTAATTAGTGGTATCAAGTTAGAGCTCAGTGGCCTGAAGGAACAAGCAGTTACCTCATATATTTATTGTTTTGAAAATGCCAAGCAGAAATGATAGCTGTTTAACTTCGTGAGTTATTTTTCGTTTTCCTCTTTCTGAAGCAACAAGATAGTTTTTGTAGGAATTTGCAGGGATACATATGGTTTCCTATGAGTCCCATTAGAAGAGAGAGGTTACCAGATATTTTCTGGTCGCCTCTTATGATGGGAAGAACTTTTTTTGAATATAATAGTCATGTTGTTATTAGGCTACTAATGAATCAATAGTGATGCATTATTAAAAGAATACTTTCTTGGTGCACATACAATTAGTTAACTGTGAGCCATTGCTTGAGTTACTGCTGAAAATGTAATAAAGATGCTCATTACCTTTCAAAATATTTGAGTGACTAAAATTAATGCCTCTGGGATGGTTTACAGAGGTTCTCATCTTTGGTTGAGCCTTGAAAAAAGCTGTGTAGGGGGTAGTAAAGCCGTTCTAAGTATTAGAGCTTTTAATGTGGTCAGGTGGCTCCTTCCACAAGATGGATATGAAATACAGAGTTATTGTTGAAAAGGAAATGTGAGCGACTTCAGTCGCATAAAGGATTGGTGCTAAATAAATAGTTACTATAGCTGAAAACTCACTCAGCTGACAGGGAGTAAACTCAGCAAACAAATGTCCCTTTTCATCCAGGGCATTGCTATGGGTAGATGTTACTTCGTTAATGCCATCACTGACATTAACTCCTGTTGTGGTGTCTCGGTTTTGGAGACAAAACTTCAGGAGGAAACACTCCGGAATGAGTGTCTCTTCCGAAGGGAAAAAGGGCCTCTCCTTTTCTTCCACCAATAAGACAAGCGGGTCACAGCAAGTCAGAGTGGAAAAAAACCAGTTTATTAACACCAAACAAAACAGGGTAGAACAGGGGAAAAAAACCCCTAAAAATACAATAAATTCCCGGAGAGGGAACAGACACGTGGGCTTGGACCAGCCGGGGCCACCCCACGGGCCCACTGCGGCCACCCCGTGGCTCCCCGGACCGGCAAGGAGGGAAGGGAGGCAGTGAGGCAAGGGGAAGGGAAGGGGAAAAAGAACAAGAAAAAAAAAACCCAACAGAACCTTTTCCCAGCTAGCTGGAACACAAAGGAAACCAAAAAGCAGCACAGCGCTCCCGGTGCACTCCTTCCCGAGCCCTGCCAGGACCTGGGAGCCGATGGGCTCAGCTGTTAAACTGCCCCACACTCGGGTCCATCCTAAAGGCACAGCGTCCTTGGGCATTGAGCGGATGGTTAAGGAATAAAGCGGCTTCATAACATCACCCCAGGACACTTGGAGAAATCTTGGCTTTGTAAGAAGAGGCTTAATTATTTTAGACTGCTTGCAACTACAAGCAAGTCAAGCAAGCTGTGGCACAGTGATGGGAGTAGCTGCTTCAAAGTGGAAACAGGTGCAGCTGAGCCCATTTGAGAGCTGCAGTTGTGTTGTTGAAGTTGTGCAGGGGAGCTGCAGTGCTGCACCCCAGGAGTGCCCGGCCCCTGACACTGCTGCTTGTCCTCCAGGTGCCCCCTGCTCCCATAGTAGAGAAAATCCAGTCGGGCTGCTTTCAGCGTAGAAGATGTGTTAACCAGTTTTTCACCCACAAAATTAGCATGAAAGACAGTAATGCGTGGCAGTGAAACAATTTTTTCTTAACTGCATAGGTTTGAGAGAGCATTTGACAGTTTCTACTGCAGTTTGCTCTGGCACATTTTCAAATGTTAGGGCATGCCAACAGAAACAAAAATTAACGGCGCTTTAAATCAGGTTGCAACTTCCATGTTTAAATAAGTCACTCAAATTGTGTTTGCTTTTGTGTAAACACTGGTGTGAAAAGGAAACCCCCTTGCACCCTCCTATTTAATACTGCTCTTGATTATAGTAGAAAATCCTAGAAACAGACAGCACATTTGTCACGTAGCTTAAAAATGGTACTAGAACACATCTGCTTTGCCGATGGCACAATTCTCTTTTGTGGCAACTTAATCAGTGTGAAAGAAAAACCTTGCACCCGCTACCCAGAAGACTGTGGGAATGGGGAGGAGCAACAACAAGGCATAAGATGGGAACACGTCTTCTTGTAGCACTGTGATTCTCTAAGCTAAACACAACCTTCCCCCTCGTGTTTAATATCTTTTGGTAGATACTTCTTCCATAAACTTGTCTGATCACTTTTGAACCCTTTTATACTCAGGGATCTATATCCAGGCAGTATCACAGAGAAGCAATTAGAGAGAAGAGCTCACTCGCCTCCTTTCCAAGTGACTTGTGACCAACAAGACTAGCAACAATCACTCTGGGATGATGTCGTCATTCTAAGACACAAATGGGTGAAAAATGCAAGGCTATAAAAAAGGAGGTAGTGCTTAGATCCATCAGAGATGAGACCCAGAAATACAGGGTAATAGATGACTTGACTTACGTTTTCCCTTTGGAAAGGAGAATTTTTCTAGGCTGCTTGGGTAAAAGGTGGAATGTTGCCTTACTCATATTTCCAAGGGTATGTCTTCTCTTAAAAATAGAGGATAGTGGATCAGATTTTAGGAAATTTTTTTCCCCTCCTCCCTCCTAGGGCAACCCAAAAGTGGTGGGGGAGTTTCTGCTAGAAAGTGATGATGCTTAAGTTTAGCTTTCTTAAACTTCTTCTAAAAAGACTTAAGTTATAAATATGGTTTTCAGAAACTTAAAAGAATATTTAAAACCAGTTTATACTGAATGAACATCATGCTGAAGTGCAGAGCTACTGTGGTGCTGCCTAATATGCAAATAAGTCATTAAATTTTCAGAAGCTCTGTGTATGTTCACAACTGTCTTATTCATAGGATATTCCCCATAAACTCCCAGTTATGCAGACCTGTTTGTTAAAAAGTCTTTTTTTGCATGTTTTCAGATAATTTTAAACAGCTGAGCAGCTCCATCCAGGTAGTTACATTTACTGAAGTTTATCCAAACTATGCTGTTGCTGTTGATAGAGGTGAAACCTGTACAGGGCTTAAATTACCGATGGGTTCAGCTCCTGTGGCTGCCCCTGTCATTGCCTCGTGGTGCCTGCAGAGGAGTTGCAGAGTGTTGAGTGGAGGGAGGTGTCTGCTCCTCTCTGTGCCAGGCCAAGATGTACCTGTGCACCAGAACCCCCACCATGCTGGGCTACCCTGGCCCAGAGATCAACCCCAGCTGGCTGGGCTGCATTCCCTGGATTTGGTAGGGTTAGCAAGCCTTCCTCTCTCTAATGCCCCATTCTTTTTAGTGGGCCCTCTGGGGGATGAGGAGTGAAAAGAACAACTAGATGTCATGAATGACTAAGAGACATGCTGTTGGTGCTACTGTATGACAGCTGGGTAGGGGTCAGTAGCTCTGACCAAGGAAGAGGTGACTGGTCCAGAGAGATGGTCCCAAAAAAAATTGCCTTCCCGAGGCCCGGTGTCTTCCCTCAGCTGCTGGCCAGGAGGGCCCGTGCAGAAGCTGTCAGCTCTTTAGTGATTGTCAGCTTGTGATTCCAGCTCAGCTCTGCAGGGCAGCCTCCAGGCCAGACCAGGGAGAGAGATGAGAGGCCCGTGTAGCTCTTCCGCACGAGGCAGCTTTATTGGTCCGTACCTGGTGAAGGGGAGCTAGGGATGAGCTCTCTCTGCCCTCGAAGGGGCAGAGGGCTAGCTTTATAGGGATACAGGGGGTGGGTGTCAGAGGGTAAAGGCCAATGGGTTACAAAGGATCTGCATAGGGTCTCCCAGAGGATTCTGGGTCTGTCTTCTTCTCGCCTTAACTGAAAAGCAGCTGCCTTCCCAGGGGAGGTCCTGCTGGGAGATTGCTCAATCACCTTATCTCAGCAGATGTCCCTCCAGGGCAGTGGCTGGGCATACCCTACACTACTGCTTGCTGGATTTAAAAGCAAATTAATAAATACAATAGCAAGGCTGATCTGATCACCAAATGTTTTCTACCCAGTTTATCTGACAAATGCAGTTTGAAGGGTTTGTCTAGTTATTCTTTCTAAGCAGTTATTTATGGTGCACCACATAGTGCCATAATAAAGGCAAACTCACTCTTTGTTTCTGCTTTATTGAAGCTACCAGACTGTGAGAGCTTATCAAAGCTGTGGGTGCAGAGGAGTGTCTGCTGACTCCATTTAAATGAATCCTAGAACAGAAAGCTTTGAAGAGCAAGGTCTCTGAGAAGTATTTTGGGGTCTTCTCCTTCCCTTATTTCTGCTTTCCCCCAGATCATCCCTTTGCTTCCTTTTTTGACAGTTTGCTCCTCTTCCTGCATAGCAGCTGTCTGTGACCTTTGTGGGAGGCCCATCACAGAGACCTGCATACCATGATAAGGCAGACACAATCCCATAGCTCAGAGTGGTGGCATGAGTTTAACACTGCACCATGTGGACTATCTGACTTGAGTCTCTCTTAGTTTGGGCATCCCCTGTAGATTTAGAAAACCTCTAAACTAGCAACAGCGATCCCTGAATTCCACTATGAGCACCAAATCATGGCTCTTGCTGAGGTTCTCCAAGCACATACAAGTAGTTGGCTATTCTTGCTCAGGACCTTATTTTGCTCTCCTTTGGGCATGTATTACATACAACACAGGGAAAGATGCTTACCTGAGTAGTGGTTTTCTGAACAGTGTTTGAATTGAAATGCCCTGAAGGCAAAAGGATAAAGTTCGAAAAAGAAAGTCCGGGTCAGCATATGTGTGCTGAATGCATTGCTACAGCAGATTTGGCAGGGACTTGTATAGTGCACTAGACACTGTAAGCACAGACTATTCATCCAGTGCTGTTTCTGTATTTAAAATAAGAAAAAAAGAATGCTGTTGTAGTGCCATAAGTAACTTCTACATCTTCCTTGGCTTCTCGTGCAGTTAGCCTTTCTTTTTTTTTTTAAATTTTGTATTGATGTTGATAGTATTTAAAGGTGCATTTGAAACAGAGCCTAACTACTTACATTTTTGTTGCTTTGACCTTTGCGGTCCTTGCAGATACTTGTTGATTTCTTCTCTGTGCTCCCAATGATTTTGATTAATGCATGAGACTGCAATTAAATACTTACATGAGTGCTTGGCAGACAAGAGCTTGGCTTAGAGGAAAAGTACAACTATTAGCTCAATTTTATTTTTAAAGGCTTTCAGGATCATTTCTTTTTCAGGTCTCACACGTGTTAAGAATGGAATGCAGTCATTGGAAAAAGAACAATAGTTTCTTCTAGCTACAAAAATGAGGCATGGGGTTTGGTTGCTCTGCCTTTATGCCAACAGATTTTACTTGTAGACTCTTATTTATCCACTTGATGTATGGTATTTCATTTCAGTGACATTCTTTAAAAATGTGAATTTTTGTTTCTGGCATATTTCATTCTGACAGGAGTTTACAGAGACTTCTGTAGATATTGGTTAGAAAATATTGACATATGTAGGTGAAATAGTTTCTGTCAGCAGTTCTTTGCTCCACTGGGTATTATGCATTGCTCTAATTGTTCCTTATAAAATTGCATGCTCTGCTGTATCAGAAAGCAAAGTGCATTTCTGGGGGCTGTCAGTTTGTGACTGTTCCCCTGACAATAGGATTTTTCCTCATCATCTTTTTGCCCCATTATGTCAGGCTGTGTTGAGAGGGCTGAATTGGGGATGAGAGGCTCTCCCCCACCCACGTGGCCCTTTCTTTTTTCCTTACCTCCTGTGAAGATTACCCTGTCCCCTCTGGTGCGCTAACAGCTAATGACAAGCCCTGATGCGGACAGAAGCAACGTGATCCCCAGACTGCAATGCCAGCTGCTTTGGAGTTGGGAAAAGATCCAAATGCTCAGAGCAGCCTGTTTTGCAACAACAGCACTAGTACTGGATTGTTTGGGGGTCTGTGTGTGAAGGGAGCTCTACTGTATTACTTGTTTAATTGTAGATGTCTAGAGATAAGAAACAAAACATGTCCATTCCCATATCTTATGTTTACCAGCAGTTGCTTGAATGTGGCAGGGGGCCTTCAGATAACTGCACTTGGATAAAATCAAGTTTTTCACATTTTAGTTTTTAATTCTGAGCATTCTGAGTTTTTAATTCCCGAGCCCCTGAAGAGAGGATTCTACCTGGCATACAGTGTCATGGGAGATGGGGGGGGGAAGGAAATTCCCTGCTCAAGACACAACTTTTTTCTGTCAGCACCATTTCCATGCTAAATTTTGTTCGCTCTGGAAACATTTGGCTTTCCAGAAGCTGCTGACTGACTTGAGGCAAGAACATGCTGTGTATCTTCTGTGAAAGACTACCTGTATCCAGGCATCTGGAAGAGCTAGTTACATCTTTATTTCTGGAGTAAGATCCACTCAGTAGGGTTGTAAGGTGGCAAGGTGATGACAAATTATGCTTTGTTACCTTGTGCTGCCTCATGTCATGCGTATCATACCATACTGCAATAGTGAAGAGCGTGGAGAGGGAGGCTGTACATCGTTGCTTTGTCCTGTGTGCTGAACTGGATGCAAGTTCACCTTTGGTTGTCCAAAAGGTTCTCTGAAAATAGGACCAAATGTGCCCCTTTTTTGCGGGAGTTGGGGTCGGGGATGGGATGGGTAATGGAGTGGTGATGGGAGCAGCTCTGTAGCTCCATACGTGTTTGATAACTGTGATATGATGATGTGGCTTATTAGTGAAAAACAGAGATCACAGGTATACAAGTGAAGATTTCTGAATTCCAAGTGGATGTGATTTTAGGGTTTGTGTACCCCTGAAACTGTCCTCTGTCATTCCTGTTTTTCCAAAGTTGACATCATTTTACAACTCTTCTTACTGCCAAGTGAAACAGTGGAGACTAATGAAATGATTGCATAATGCCATTGAGAATGTGCTGAAAAATACTCAGAAGACATGCCAAAAAATGAGCAGTCCATTGTGACTAACTCTTGGAGCAAGAGCACTGGCTATTTAAAAAAAAAAACAATAAAACAAAACAAAAACCAACCCAATAAAATTTTCCTTTGAATTATTAAAAAAAACCCACAAAAGAATATGGAAACTAAATAAGTAAAAGTTATAGGAGGTTTTTGTTAGCTGCGCAACTCAGGCAGCCTTCAGGAGTATGGAGTAATTGGAAAAGTGAGGGTTGTAGCTCTGCTGAGAAGAGTATATACGAGATTAGACTTCAATCTATTTAAAAGCAAACATGATTGCTATGGGATTGGTTTTGAGGTGGAGAAGAGGTTGTATCTTGCTCATATTCAATGAGCTGACCTGCAAACAGCACACATAACTTGTTCAAGAGCTTCTGTGTGCTACCAGAACCTGCGTGCTTCTGTAGAGATGAATATAGATTGTGTATGTCAGCATGTGTTTGGAAGGAATGCCAGTGGCACTGAATGCTTCTGGAGCAAGTCAGAAAGGCAGAACCCGGAAGCACCTGGTTGGTGAAGGATGGGGTTTGCTCTACTACCTCGCAGTGCTGTGTGAACAGACAGAAATACTGCCTCAGGCTTGCATTTGTCCAAGTGGGTTTTATCCTCTAGCAGAGCTGTGGGAAAGTTTAAAGGAGATGGCAAAGTGTTTAAATGGATCGGGAAAGAGCAGATTGTTTGTCAGCTGCTTCGTCTGCTTCATCCACTCCATCCGGTAGAAGCTGGGGGGCAGGGTAGCTGCGCTTGCAGCTTGTAATTATAGGTGATTTCTGGTACCCTGCTCTGGAGGAACCAAGCTGCTTCCAGCTCTGCTGAGCCACAGGAAAGGAAAAAGAGGTTGCAACAGGTGAGGAGTGGCTCAGAGGTAGAAAAGTGGTAAAAGAGTTAAATGTATGAAAAAAAAAAAAAAGGAAAAAACCCACTAACTTAAGCTGCTGTGCATGTGGTCATTGCATGTGGCCGCACGCCTGTTTGGAGTGATGTTTGATGCTGGGACAGGCATTTACGACAGCAGATTAAAAGATTTTTTTGGGTTTGCCTCAGTAGTTGCACTTATCCCTCAGGGCAAAGGCGTATGTGTTTGGTTTGGTTCCTTCCTTTTAAAAGCTGTTCTTGCTCCCTTGTCAGTAAGCTTGCCTGACAAGTTAAACAGATAGTAGGTGGAATGAATTTACGGATGGTTTACTGAACATCTAAAAAGAGTAACTAGTCATGAGATCATTAGTAATTATACTGGCTTTGCTGAAATAATTCCTTTCCAAGTAACTGCTACCAGCAGGCATAAATTGTTAGATGGAATCTTGTGATTCATGTAAGTGTGTATTAGAAAAAGTTAATATTCTAGGGAAAAGATGGGATCAGCTGTATTTATGTGGAAGTTGCAACATTTCATGTGATCCCCTTCACTGTATAGTATAAGCCAAGAAATGTAGTTTTCACACATTTTTAGAAGAAAATTATCCTCACAGATGCTGTACATTAGCTCAGAGAAAGCAACATGATCAGTAGGGCTATGGGAGAGCATTGAGGAGATGTTTAGGGCATGTGATTCTTTTTAACACTGGTAATGCATTTGTTCATCCTGTTCTGGTATGATTAATCCAAAGCAATACACTATAACAAATGAAACATAACAGCACAGCTAATGTGGGAGTTTTAGTTGGAGTAAAGCTGTATAGCTCCATTGGCTTTTACTGGGAAGATGCCAACTTTCTGCACTCGAGTATGTGGCCAATAATTTCAGAAAAAAGTAGAGCTCCTTAAAGATGACTATTTTGTGAAGAAAATGCATATTCTGTACTAATTTTGGTCTTGAAAGCTGCTACAAAATAGCCATGGAAAGCAGTCCAGCTATTTGTTGAAATATTCCAGCTACTAGTACAAATAACTTTTGTTTGAAATTACGTTATAGTTTACTTAAACTGATAAATGAGTCTTGGTAAGAGGAGGCATTCAGAGCTGAGCTCAGACACATGCAAATGGTTCTTGTTTTCAGCAGAGCCACAACCGACAAGGAAGCAATGGAGTGGTGCTTCCTGTGGTTAACATGAAGTATTACTGACATTGAACGGTCTTTCTCAACCTTGTTAGTCAGGAAAAATAATGTGACATAAATGTCATACTAACCTGGCACTCAGAATGAGACACAATTAGTACTAAAGTTGTCTATTTTGTGACGTTACTCAAGGAATTGTCCTTAGCAGTGTTCCTAATTTCTCTATTGGCTTAATGTCCTTTTTTTTGTAAGAGCACTTTTAACCCTCTAAACAAGGCCACTTTTCCTTTAAGTATGTGAAAAATACCATTCCTTATCATTAGAAGGATTTATGTGCACAGTGAGAACAGAGTTTGTAGATTGTAAAAGTTTACATTTTAGTGTCTTTTCAAAAAAAATCCCCAATGCAGTGGAAAGTAGTAAAAGTTATCACTGTCTCCAGGTACAGCTATACTGCAAACTGATCTCAGAAAAACTCCAGGAAAAACTTGTACCAGAAAACCCCTTTTTGCCAACAGTATGTGAGGCAGTTTTTAAAGGATGCCCGCTATTGGGAAGAAAGCTCTGGGCTATTTCACTGATGGTTCTACAGAAATGTAAGCTAGCTGTGGAAAAATACCTACCAAAACCATTAGCTGCCACAGGAGCCAGCAGCAGTTCAGTGGTGCCCTGCCTGGAGGGACAGGGATGCAGTGGAGGAAGCAGTGATGGGGTCATTGCTTCCTTCTGGGGATCTGGTGGGGGTACCTCCCATCCTTCACCCTGCAGGGACCTTTTATGGGCCCCCACTGGGGTTGAAGGGCAGTTGTGGATGTGGGGCATGGCCTGGCAGTGGCTTAGCACAGATAGCTCAAACGAGCTATATTTATTATAACCTGTATTTCCTTACTTCTTCACACAGGCCAAGGTCAGTTTTGTCCCTTAAATGCAGGAGCTTCAAAGCAGCTGTTAACAGTCCCTTGAATGATCTATAATCCAATAATGCTAACAGACTAGGGAACACCTCCTTTCAGAAATCTGAAAAAAAATTGCCTTATGCAGCCACAATGCAAAAATAAGTATAAACTGTGCTTAATGTATACACAGCCAGATGAGCTGTGCAAACCCACAGCCTTCTTTTCTGGCTGAAAAGAAGGAAGAGGTGCCCCAAAAACGAGGATCTTGGGGGGGGAAATAAAATCAACAGGCTTCAGAATCACAAAATTATGTGTAGCTCTGTATCAAGTGAGACAGTTTCTTGGCTCTAATCTAGGAAGGGAAGTCTGGAGAAAATCAAGGAGCAATAAACAACATCAGGTTATAAAGGACAAATTCTGCCAGGCAGATTTGATCAAAACTTTAGATCAAATTACACAAGTAGGTGATGAAGTGCTTGCTCTATCTAGGAAAGGATGAAACGGCATTGTAATGAAGGGATTAGTCTTGCAGAAGCTTCTTGCTGAGCTGTGGGATGAACAGGGCAGCTCAGGGAAGGAGGGGGGAACAGCAATATGCCGTACTGGGAGGAGTATCCAGGAAACAGGTTTTGCATAAGGGCTCAGCTGAGGAGAATAAAAGCAGATTCTTCACTGAGGCTGTCAGACATGTAGACTTGGGTCTGCCTTCCCAGACTGACTAGGTGGTGGTGTGTGCAGAGTCCTGACCTGGAATGAGGGTGATTTCGTAAAATGGCCTGTGCTGTTCAACACTGTTTCTCTATAAAGGCAGAAGTGAGCTGCAGGGGTGGTTGAGCTTGACAGTGGAATTTATTTGCTCATGCTGCTTGGGAAGTCAGAGAAATAATGTAAGTGGGAGAAAGTTTCTGGAAGCTTAAAAACATAGTCAAGAAATAAAATGAGGTTTAAAGTGGAAAAATACAAGCTGGCACATTTTTGGGAAATAATTAAAAATGCAGATACTCCATGAAAGAAGGCTCTTGGAAAACAGTAGTGCTGGAAAGGACCTGGGGTTGATCATGGGAAGGGAGAGCAGCAGGAGCTTGGTGTGCAGCAGAAAAGACATGCCAGCATCTCTGTCACATTGCCTCCAGGACTCTAGGGGACCCTGCTGTGAGCCAGACACTTTTCCCAAAATTAGCAGGGAGGTATGATTTTAAAATAAGGATTTTGTATATTTCAAAGTGGTTTTTTTAAGGAGCGAGTTGTTGGTAGGAAAATGCCAACTGGCTCTGTTAAAATCACTTTTCTAAAAATGAAAAGTTTTGTTTTGGTTTTCTAAGTGATAGCATCTAGGTTGCAGAATCAAAACATCAGGAATGGAAGAGCTTATGTCTTAAAACTAGGCTGGCTCAGGCAACTGGAAATGTAGATGCCTTAAGGCAACTCTCTTTGGTACTGCAGTTGGTGCGTGCCAGTCAAACTTTAGCATGCTCACGTAAGTTGGTTTGAGGAGCTATGTGGTTAAGGTCTTTAAAGTTCAGACACTGATGCATAAGCAAACTAACTACAGAACACTTTCTAAGTTTTTATTTTTATAAATAAATCATACTTCTTTTGGAGAGATGTATGGTTTACATACATCTCTCCAACAATGTCAAATGTTCAAATGTCTTAGAAGGGAAGAGTCTCAGCTAGGTAAAAAAGTAGATTCTTGTGTTCTTGTAGCCAAATTGCATACTATGTTATTACTGTGCAACAGGCATTAAAATAAAAGCATGATGAAGTTAAAAACATCAGGAGCTTCTGCTTGAAAGACATTTGTTACTTTAGAGCTGTAGCAATTCTAATTAGCAGACTTGCCCTTCCCAGAGAAGAAAATTTTCAAAGGTCATGTCTTCAATCCAGCTGTAATTGTGAATGTTTCTTATATTCTGCAATCACAACTGTTGCCGCTGGTAAGCAATGAATGTATTCACCGTTTAGGGAAGGATTATTTTTGTGAACCCAGTCCTTTAATGAGTGCCTCACTGTGTAAGTAACTTTACTACCCAATGTTAAGCAACATGCATTTGCAAGGATCAGGTGCTTAGCAGCAGGAGGCAGGGGTGGTGCTGATCTCCCAGCATCTCTGTGCAGAAAACAATGTTCTGCATCAGTAGTCTCCTAAAGTCTCATTAAGCTTATGAAGCAGGTTGTCACCAGAGAATGGCTAATACCTGTACTTCATTCACCATTTTGATAGTGTTTGGGGAGACTTCCTTCTCAACATGCTGGTGTGATTGGTTCAAGTTTGAAGTTGGTACTGATGAGGGCTTCTGTTCAGCAGCCTAAAATCAAATATTTGCACCAGTAGCTCCCTGGTGCTCTGCTGAGAGAGTGTGGGGGGATCTTCCTGACAGAGGCAGCTCTTGCTAAGCACCATCATTTGGGAATAGAGAGGGATAGATAATCTTCCCCCCACATTGCTTTCTCACAGGAAAGAATCTGTCTCCTCCCTACTATCTGTTTTTGGAAATAAAATGGTTCAGCCCAAGCAGGATAATATCTCTGCATTTTCTTGAATTGTCACTTAGAACAGTTTCATCACGTTCTGACAGCTTTTATGAGTGAGCATGCAGTCTGAGAGCGTTTTTAGGGAAACGTTATGCAAACATTCAAGTCAAGGTATAAAACATCTTCAGGCTAGATTTTTTAGACACAGCTATAAAAAAAGTCCTTATTTCTTTTTTGGGGGCTAAAGCAGACTTGAGAAAACACAATAGGAAAGTCTTCTACCAGTATGAGCAGTCATCTGAGTTTAAAAAACCAAACTGACAGCTCTGCAATACAGCAGGGTAGGGGTTGTTATGTTCTGAGTAAGGCATTTTGACTGCTTTTCCTTTGTACTTGTTGCTGCAAAGAAGGAAGGTGCCCTAAACTATTGATGAAGGACAGTTTTGCTAACCAGTGTGCTGATGCTGGAAATATATTGCAATTTTACTCCTGGTAGCGATGTCATGGACACTCATTAACTGTGGAACTGGATGTACTACTGGAAGTAGAACCTGAAGTACAGCTACTACTTCAGAATGTTACTATCTTGGAGAAAAGGATTCATGAAAATCCAGCTATGGGGCATCCAGGTCTCCTTTGATACTTTTATATTTGGCACGAGCAGATGTTGTAGTGACACTTCTGTTGCTGGAGCCCTGCAAATTCCCCCAGTTTCATACCCCCAGAGTTTAGATTCCTTGTGTCTGCCAAGGGCTCTGCCTTGACCTTGTTGGTGGACCCTTGTGCCCTTGAGTTATATGATTAGAAGGGGATGAATACAGGCAAAGCATTTCAGATTGGTGCTTGTGCTCAAACTTAGTTTTGAAAGGCTCTTGCACATAGGAATTAATGATGATGCACTTAGTAAGTACTACATGGAAAACATTTATTATATTGAGAGCGAGATGGACAATTCCCATAAGGATGGGAATAAACCTACTCAAGGTAACTGAATGACTCAAACTCCTGCTGAGGCAAGGCCTGTAGGAGCTCCTCAAAACACGGAGGAGATACCTCAGGTTATTATAAAGAAATAAAAGAGAAAATCCCCTTACTTCTCTCTTACTCAAAAATCTCAGTCTGTATATTGTAGGAAAAGCATGTTTTACAAGTGATTGTCTTTTGAGACAAATGTTTTACATCTGTTGTCTAGGGCTTGTGGTCTAAATGACATGAAAGGAAGAAAGAGTAATTCCATCTATTGACTGTGCAGCATTTTATCAGACTCATTGGAACTAAATTCACCATCTGTGCCTTTTTCTCAGGGTCAGTAATAGCTTTTCCTAACTTTTTTTTTTTTTTTTTTTTTTTTTTTTTTTGAGAGGACCTGTTTTTTCCAGCAGTTAAAGTAACCTTGTGCCAATGTACAGTTTGAACAAAATCATGGGGTAGTTACTACATTTTTTAAAAGGCATGTTTGTAAGAAATTAAAAACCTAATTTTTTGAATGAGGAAATTGGACCATCTTTTCTTTGCTTCTGTGCTGAGAGATTATTCCCAGAGCACCTTGTGCATTATGAGGCTTTTAAAAATAGACTGTTAAAACTGGTAAACCAGAAATGACACTTAAGAGGCATATTATGAGCTAGAGACATCTCTAATTTTGGAGTACCATGTCCCATGTTTACGTTGGAAATAGGATACAGCTCCTTTGTGGAGTAATAGAAAAAACAACCTCAGATTGTATTGTGCATGGATTTCCCCCAGCTTGAATTTGTCAGCCTTAAGAAAAGGCAGCAATTGGTTTTGATCCCTACCAAAATATCTCTCTCTGGTTTGAGCAGTGGGGGTTAGCATTTAGCCCTGTGTGTACCTGTCAGTGTTGCACTCACTGCCTCCTTTTAAAACTCTTCTTATTTTAATCTCTTTGGTGCAATTTCTTCATGCTGCATTTCTTGCTTTGAGAAAGTTCTGGATCTCCTTGAGGAGCAGGTACTTCATACTTCTGATGAACTTCGGGGAAAAAAAGTGTCTGCATTCACAATACTGCTCCCCAGCCCCAGCCATATCTGGCTGCTGCATTTGCTCATTAGAGCAAGGATGCAAACAGCAGCAGGTGCCTGTTGGTGGTAATTAGATAAAAGAGTACTGCAAATGCTGCACTGTGAGGGGAGGTGCTTCCCAGACAGGTTAGAAGAGGGATCATTCCTGCTTTGAAGGGCTGTTATTAGACTTTCCATAGCCCAGCTTTTCTGAGTGTTTTGCTAATTAAGCAAGTGCACCTCCTCTTCTCTGTCCTAGTTTCTTTCTCCTTCTCACTTTTGCATGTCCCTCATTCTCCTATTTTCATTGCACAGGACTCTATTAGTTGTTAGTTGTTTGGAAACACCGGTCTCTTTCTGCCTTGCATTTTGCAGAATGTGGCCCCAGCTGCCTGGGGACACAAAGCAGAAAGTGACCTTTATGCAGCTTGGGCTCTGGTTGCTGTGTTTCAGGGCAGTTCAGTGTCGAGCTTGTGGGCTGGCTCTGGCTTTTGAGACAGGTCGTCTTCTCCTGTGCTAGAAAGAGGTGGAAGACAGCTGCACAGAGCAGCGTGGGGCAGAGAGACAGGGAGGAAAAGTTCTTGGTTAAGAAGGATGAGCTGCCTTATGATAGCTGCTGTGCTCAGCTTAGTACCTCTTTACATCCTCAGCCACGTAAGTCATACTTGCATGCGGAGGGGCTGTGGACAAATGAACCTGGAAAGAGGAGGGACTTGGTGGCATTTTGCTTTTTTAGGCCAGTGCTTTGACTGACCTGGTAGCCTTAAAATAGGTAGTTACAAGGGGCAGGAAGACTGTTATAGCAGGACTGCAGGAAAGGGATGCCACAGACACTGGGGAGCATCAAAAGCATCCTCTTGTGCTTTATCCAAATTGACATTTAGTCTGTTGGCCTGCTGCATTCCTATTTTAGGATGAGATGTGAATAGTTTGCATTTAAGATGCAGTGGTTTTTTTAACATAAGCTACAAGTAAGTGCTTTGTTGTGTGTTAATATTCACAGTTCTTTGGAAACTGTGAATTCTTTGGAAACTGTGAATATGATGCAAACTTCTCTTACGTTTAGTGGTGGTATACAAAGCTCATTGCAGCCTGTTGGCTTTGTGTTTTGTTATGTCTTTGTGAGGTCCTTAGCTGTGGACTTTAGCAGCAGCTATGTGTGATTGCAGTGCTTCAGTCCAGGCGTGGCAAGCTCTCCTAAAATGCATTTTTGTGTGATGTTCAATCTATGCTTTACTACTTGTGGTCTTGCTGCACAGATTGGCAATTCCTCATCCACAGGACCAGTCTTCCATTTCAGTTTGCCTGTTCAAAATGCCTGGCTGCTCAGGGTGCAAGCACTCCCCTTCCCTCTATGCTGTACCGGGGTGTGCCCAGCCAACACAGCTCACCTGAGACTGTACCAGTATAGACCAGGAGCCGGTGTCACCCATGCTGGCAAGTGCAGCTTAGCTGAGGGTGTGAGCAGCACTTCAGAGAAGAACATGCAAAATCTGGGCATTAAGAGGATACTTCAGTCCCAGTTTTAACTTTTACAAAGGAAGGGATAAACAGAAATGAAAAAGTCTGCACAAAGACCCTGTTACCTACCTTTCTGTCGGTTTGGATTATCTCCGTGGGCTCCTCATCTCACAGGATGGGTGGAGGTTTTATGTTCTTTATTTTCATTCAGGTATTGTGCAGGAGATAGATCTGGGGAGCCATGGCTCCCCTCTAGGCTTCCAACCCAGCTGTGAATTTTTCAGATCCAAAACCCCCCCCTTGGGAATTTCTTAATCCTTACTTCGATTGAGAAGATATTTTGGTTAATTGGCAGGGTTTTTTTGCTTTGGAGAATTATGAAGTCCCTTGGATGTAGCTGTATGAGATTAAGACACTTCCTATGTAATTTGGTGGAATCCATTCAGATTTTAGCAAAGCAGAAGAGCCCTCCATAGCAAATGCAGTAGAATGGTGATAACTCCTTTCCAGGCTAAATAGTGAGGCACTCTCAGAGCATATAGTTTTTGTGTTAGGAATCCTATGGCCCCTGTAAACACTTAAGTTGATAATAACATTTTAAGCAATTATGTAACTGAGCTATATGAGAGCAGCTTGCTTTGGGCTCTTATCCGAGAGAAAGAAGTACAAATCAGTATGTTGTGAGCTACAGCTCTCAGGAAATCAGTTACATCTTTGAAGGAGACTAATCTAGAAACACGGTTAAGTAAATGATTCCTCTGCTGTATTTGATACAAAGTTAAATAAATAAAGATGCTAAGTACGATGGTGTATCATTTTGCAGTGATGGTAATAAACCAATCCTGGGGATTCTTTCTGTGTGTCTAATGCCATACTTAGTTTGCAATACCCTGCCCTCACATTATATTCTTGCTTTTCACAATAAGCCATAAGTGCTAGTTATCAGAGAGGAGTTAGATCTTCCCACAGATTGGCTTAGGGGAATGTTTTAATGCATCTGTGCCCGTATCCTTGACTGTCTCTCCTGATCCTATAATTCAAAAGCAGATGACAGCTGCAGATAAAATGTATAACATAGCTCATGATTCACATGGGAATTGAAGAGGAACCTCTGAGAAATATGCTCCCTTTGCAGAGAGAAACATCAGCATGTACAGTTGAGTATGGCACTTAATGAGCTTCCTTAGTCTGCAGGTCAGACCTGACATTAACCAAAGTGACTTGGAATAATTTTATCGGATGGCTTAAAAAGTCATACATAAATTGAATTTTGAGGCTGCAGATGACCTTCTAATGGATTACAAGCTTTTATCATGAAAGCATCAGGTACAATCGGTTTATACTTACGAGGGGCTCTGACTGATACTGATTAGGTGAAATTAAAAAAAATGGAAAGCCAAGTTGAATTTCTCTTAGGATTCATGGGGCTTAATTTCTTCTTAGACACTGAGACCGCTTCAGTTTGGGGATTATCTCTCAAGTAAAATAATCACATTCCATGTAGGGGCATCTGAAACTAAACTGGATAAAGTACTGGAAAACACCCTGTCAAGAGCAATCTAGCACTAGTAGTAAAATGGACTGAATAACCTCAGACTGTTTGAAAAGGCCATGTTTACCATATCAGCAGAGAGCACACTGCAAAGTCTGGCATATTGTAATTATTTTGCTCCTAGTGTACAAAAATATGGTGATGTCTCAGGTATGCCCTGATAAAAGCTGCTATGACTGCTATATTTAGTCCCTTTTACCTCATACTAAAATACAGGGAGACCATTTTCATCTTGTGTTTTTACCTTCTGGCTACTTCAGGACTGAGCTATTCTTTCTAGCTGTACAGCTGATGAGGATGCAGGGGCTTGCTCAGAAAACAAGACTCCCTTTTGCATGTTTGATACCCATATAACCAGGATATGCATGAGCCTTTTCTTTTCTTGCCACTGTTAAAATTAAGAAAAAAGAAGTGGTGAGACAGATGAATGCATTATCAATGTAGTAAAGGACATGAAATAAAATGCTGTGGAAGGCTTGCAAAATCTGGTTAATGGTCATAGATATTTTACATAGTGTTAATCCCACAGATGCTGATGGCTGGTTAGCTGCCCACATCTTTGAAACTGGGTGTTTGGAAGGACTTGCTGTCATGCATTTGCAGATTTGCAGGCAGTTGTTTTATGGAAGTTCATTCATGGGAATGTGACTGCTCTTAAGGATGCAGTCAGTGTATTCTCACAGACCAGGGAATGAAAGTAGCATCAACTGGGGTGAAGAACTATGTTCTTGAAAGTCAAACCTGAGTCTGCTTTCCTTTGAAGCTGTTTTAAATTTGGATTTTCAGTAGCCTTATTGAGCTTTGTAGGTCCTTCAGGGTTGGCAGGCTATATAAAACCACTGATGTTCATTCAATGTTTAGTCTGCAATTGTTGAAATAATTGCACAATCTATGTACTTCATGTAATTATTCAAATACGTTTGTTTTATTTACTATTTACTGTTCCTGAACCTTTTAGATCTCAATTAAAATAATTTTGTAATTGGTTTGAACTACTAGGTAACAATGAGAAGTGGGGATAACAATATTTCAATCTAGAGGATATTTGGGTAATGTGTCGTTTAGGAGCAAACAATTTTTCATCTCTCACTTTTTGGAACAAAAGAGCTAATTCATGTTCAATTGACAGCGATTTTCATTTATAATGGTAGGTCATGCTGAAGAGTTTGTGGCAGTCATTTAAAAATGACATCCATATGGTTGGCTTGCTTTGAAAAGTGGTTTGAAAAATAATAACAAAACATAGGTCTCTGCTGTTCCTTTTCCCATCTTAGTATACAGAGGATAGCAGTTGTTGTTGGGATGCCTCAAGTTAATTGTTGCTTGAAATCAAAAGTGCAAAAGGTTGCATGTTGTTTGGATATTGTAGTTTTAGGGGGTTTTTTGTTTATTTCTTATGAGTGGTACTGAGAAGAATGAACTAAACACAGAAAGCAGGCTGTTTGTGTAGAGGCTGAAAATGGCTGCTGAGCCTTTCGACTAGAGATTAATTACGGGGTAGTCAGCAAATGTTCTAGGGAGAGCTGTCCGTGGGGAGTACTTGTAGGTCTGGCTGGTGGATGCTTACTGAAAGACTTAAGGATAATAAAACATAGTTAATGAGGTGATTAATTAGGCAGAGGATACAATGAAACAGTAAAAAATATTATGATAAAAAACCAAACATCTTTCTAATAAGCTGTTCAAACTCAATAGATACCTGGCTTTGACTCAGTAAACCACTGCTATCACAGAACTGAGGAACTGCAAAGCTGTCTGGGGCACAGACTGAGAAAGAGGGTTGGCAGTCTTTGGCTGAACATCTTTAGAAGACAGCCTTTTGTTTGAGTAGATGTTCATGGGAGAAAATTTCCATCTGTAACAAAATATGGAGAATGTTTGGTGTTTCTCCCCCCCTTCCCCCCAGTTTATTTAAAAGAGACGATAACTTGAGCTATTTATATTCTTTTATATTTTCTGGCAGCCTCCCAGGCCTTGGGAGTACCAGCCCTGCCTTCCCAGAGCAGAGTGAAGGTCTGGACCCTTGTCATGCTGTAATGTAAAGTATGGGTCTTATCAAACTAACTGCTTTGGGCTTTAATTTAGAGTTGAAATGTGGAACTGTCTAGCACATATCTGTTGCATGTAACTCTTAAAAGCAGGTTTTAAAATTTGTTTTCAATTTTCTTTTAAAAATAGAGGAGGTTGCAACAGATATAAAGAGTACAGTGGTGTCAAAACCTTCCTGTAGGCAAAAATGTTTGTTGCTCTGACCTTCATGTGCATGATTCATTTATCACATCAGTGGAAGGGCTGGAGTCAGGTCATCTTGTGGCATCTGTCAGACATTCATCTTACTGTAGGATGTGCAAGTCATATCAAATGCTTCTGGATTGCAGGTCCCATAAGAATTGGTCATAAACTGCATATGGCATGAAACTCCAGATGTCTTTTTGAACTGACAAGCAGGGAAGGAGGAAACAGAGCAGAGTGGCAAGCAAAGGTTGAATAGAGTCAGCGAGCACAACCCATAGGTCTGTGCAGGTGACTCCCCTGTTGGGCTCCATGCCCATTTGATGTCCTTTAGGCATGGATCACAGCAGAGCATATGGAGAACTGGTAGCCCTTCTTAGGCTGTGGTGCTGCCTGTCTCCTACTGTAGGAGTGTCCTATGGAAAAGAGATAACACAGAAACAGCAGTGATCTAGTGGAATGGGTATAAAGATTGACAAGCAGACTTTCTGTCACCTTAGGTCTCCTCTCCTACACACTTTAGTTTGCCCATCCATTGCCCTATGTTAGATGGGCAAGATCCACAGTCTGTTAGACTAGACTCTGTGGAAATTGAAATCTGTGTTTATTACACCCAGGACAGCTGAAACAGGCTGATAATGTACAGGCTAAATCCAGTAAAACCTGCAACTTAATTTGATGACAGTGAGCAGTGAAAAACAATTTCCCTTTAATTACATATGTTCCTTTAGTTTGTATTTCTGTTTTTTGAATAATGTTGTAAAACAGTTTCCAGATTTTCTGTGGCTTTAAATACTAAAATGAAGATGTGTTTAGTGGAAGCTTTCACAAATGTGGCACAATGTGGAAACTTGGAATATTTTATGTGTGTAACAAGGCTGTTTTGTTTTATATGGAAAAAATACTCACTGCTTCTGCAGTGGCAGTTTATATTCCTGCAGGACTGCTGTCTAGATGAAGAGTCACAGTTTTGCTTGCAAGTGGAAGCAGGGGCTTAAATGGCTGGACCATCTTATTTGTATTACTCTTACATTTAATTTATATGTTATACCACATGTAGTGATTTAGGCACAGTGTAGATCTATCAAGCACTTAATTAAGAATGTGGAGTCTCATCTATTAAGAGTTGCAATAAGGCTTCCTTGATATTTATGGTGTATTCATATGTAATGAGCAGAGAGGGATGAGCAAGTCGTGGTCTGGTCACTTGGCAGTTCAGTTGTTTTCCCTCATGCAGTGTGGCTCCACATCTTCAGGGCGTGTTTGTCTGCCAAGCCTGGAGGTGTCAGGGAGAATGGGTCTCATTCTTCCTCCTCCCCATTCCTCCCTGGAAAACAGGCAGGGCTCAGGCTCCTTTTATGCCTCTGCCTCTCTCACAGCTGGGCTGGGGAGCTGAAGCAAAAGCTTGCTGGAGGGCTGGCTGACTTTTCTGCCTGGGAAGGGCGAGGGACAGGTTAATGCCAATGTTAATCCTTGAAAGGAGGGATGTGCTTCCACAAGCAAAGTCTGCTTTGTGCTGTCCTAAGGTAGGGCAACCAGGCTGTCTCCTGTAGTGCATTTGCTAGGATTTTAAAGTATACTATTTCCTTTCCAAAATACAATTATCCGAAAAAACTGATACGAGGAAGAGGGACCCAAACTGCCTTTGCAGAAATGACTCACTGACCCTTATAAAGCTTAATGCTCTGTGCCATCTTTCAACAACTGGATTTAGCATTAACTGAGAAAGAAGATGGTCTCCAATTTACTGTGTTTCAGCAAGGCTGACTAGTAAAGAGCTGATTTACAGTGGTGAGTTGTGCAGAGAAGTCTTGTGCTCTGTAGAAAACAATGCTCTGTGTGCAGAGAAGGTACAAGGCCATGGTCTAACCCCTCTAAACAAGGCAATGGTCTAAACATCTGTTAGTGGGGTTAAGAGCCAAATGTGATGGAAACATTCTGGAGCTGGAGGTTGTGTGCTGGAGGTTTCCATCAGGATATGGATAAAGGCAAACCTCCTTTGAAACAAGTGTTACTTTCTCCTTCAATTCCAAAGTGCTATCTGCTGAAGACACTGCCACCAGCAAAAATGCTCTTCTCTCAAATAACTGTTTCCCTTTAATGTTAGGGCATCTCCTTTCTGTTTGGTTTTTCTTTTTTTCCCCCTTTAGCTGTGCAATGGATTGCACAGATGGCCTAGCATAAGGAAGAAGGAAAATAAGGATGATGCTTTTTGATGGATTTATTTGTGTACAAGTCCCAGTGGACCTAAGTATTAAATAGCTTCTGTTTTTTAAAGTTGGCATGAGTATACAGAAGACTGGGCACACGTCACTAAAGCTGGATTATTTTTTTTTAGTAGATCAAGTGGATTTTAGTCTTAGAGTGGATTTTTAGTAGAAGCTTGTGAATGACTGAACTTGAGTTTCTGACAAGTATAACCTAGTGGGGGAGAAACACAAATGGTGGTTGACAAGAAATAATATTTTAGAAGAAACCTTGAAGCTGTTGTTGGGACTAGCAGATACAAATTTCCTCTACCTATTAGTTTTTACGTGCAGAAATGTTTAAACAGATGATCTGAAGTACGGTTGGGTATAAAACCTACTTGTCTGTCTTGTGAGACAGTGATGAAAGTTGATGTGCCAGAACCCTGTTGGTCAATACCTGCTGAAAAGCTGTTTTCCACTAATCCTCCATTAAAAGCTTTGGCTGCCTGCTAAATGTCAGAAGGAAGGGACTGGTCAGAAAGAGGTTAAAGAGCTCACCTCTGTAAAAACATATGCTGCACTTTGACCTTTCATTTCTTTTTTCTATCCAGTGGTGGCAACTGGTCAGTTGTCTCGGGGAGAGAGGGCAGTATCTCCAGTTGCTTACAGCTCCGTTTAACATGCAGTCATTGTTTACATGAATTGCAATGCAAAGGAGTCTAGACTGAAAACTCAGCTGAAAGCAGGATGTTTGCATGCAAAGCATTGAGGATGATCTCTGAACCTTTAAATGTGAAGGGCTAGTCAATATTTTTGGCGTTGTTAGGGTTGATGAATAACCCCTGTTCATGAGTGGCAGTGCTTGGGGTGCTGTGGAGTTACAGCTATAGGGAGAAATGGCATGTGTTAGCTGAGTGTGGACACCCTGGGATTGCACTTCAGGCATTTTAACTTCGTCCTTCAGCTACTGGAGAGGAGGAGGGGGAATGATCTCTCTTTCCTCTGCTCTTACTCATCGACTTTGGAGACTCCATCCATAGTTAGTTATTGTGTATTTGAGTTATGGCTCATTGTACAGTTACATAAATACTTGTGCTGGAAGAGTGCAGGGGGTGGGAATATTCTGCTAGAGAGCTGGAGGCAAAGTAGAGATACTTTGCTTCTTCCCCTCCTGACAGCAGTGCTGGTTTCAGTGGGAGTGGATTTAGGGTTTGGGAGAACACGTTACTCTTCCTACTTTTTATTTTGTAATGTTTCATGCGTCTGCCCTCAATTACTGCTCTGTGTTCTCACAAGTTGATGTGGTTCTTGTTTATTTCTGTGTCTTGTCCCCCTGCAGTGTTGCTGGATCCTGCTGGATTGAATTGTAGAGATTCCAATTTTACCCTATTGACAAGGTGATAGCAGTGCTTGGAGGTACCAGAGATACCAGCCATTTCTGGAAGAATCCTCACGTTTGATATAATTCAAAAACTGCCTTTTACCCACCCAAGAATATTAACTCATGTTTTGCAGGCAGAGTTTACATTCTACAGGAATAAAAAAAGAAGTGGGCTTGCCAAAGGAAATTTCCCAGGCTTAGGTAAATGAGAAAGTGGGTTTGGTTTGGTTTGGTTTCCTTTCATGCCAAAGGAATGCTTCTATTCAAGGGGAACTTTCTTGAACATATACCTTTCTTTGTAGTGCACTTGTGTGTTTTTCAGTGTGAGATATATTTGCAGTTTAACCACAAACTGTTGCTTGGCAGTCAGAGTTACAGCAATTTGAATCACCTGTCAATAACGATATTGATTGGCCTTGTCTTTCTGGGCATCTTCATGAACTGCAGCATAAAAACATGATCTGGTGGTGCCTAAAGATAGAAAATAAGTTCTTTGGAACTGCAAATACTGATAACCTCTAGAGATGTGCTCGGTTATTGTCAAGTTGTTCTGTGCATGTATGAGCATGTAGGCAACCTGGTTTCTGTGTAGCGACTACAGTATTCTCTCATATTTTCCTAGTTAAAGACGAGTATACAGAGGAAGCTGGAGACAGTGGTAGAGAGATATTTTGCCTTCCAGTCACAGAAAAATGGTCTGATTTGAAGCAGGGAGAATGAAAAGTCATCATGAAAAAAATCAACAGGTAGTACAGTGTAGTATGTGTGGGAAATTAAGTTCTTTGAGCACAGAAGGGCAAGTTTTAAATGCCTGGTGACTCACAGATGAAATGGAATTGGTCCCACAGCTTTGCAAATGGATCAACATCTTTGAGTATCAAGGCAAAGAGGTTGGTCAGCCCTTTAAGAAATGGGGAATAAGCAGCCTGTTTGGTGGGACTGAAGGTGGAATGTGCAAGAGGCAAACAAACAAGCCCAAGAACCATGCAGGTTCAGTGTCTGTGACAACAAAGGTTGCTTTTGTGATCACCCTAATAACGAACTATTAAATACACCTTGCAGGCCATCAAAGGATGGAAAAAAGTTGTAAAGGACATGCTAGCTTTTACTTACAAAGTACATTATATTCAAGCTTTAAGAATGCTAATAAAAGTGAGTCATATATGGAAAAAATATATATCTGTAGCTGAATCTTCTCTTTATTATATGTGTGTTTCCACGTGTGCATCTCACATACTGGCAAGTGGGATCTGTTTGCATATATACATGATGCCGTTTAAAATCACAGCAACAAAAGATTTAACAAAAATAATATTCAAGGTGTGATTTGCTACATAAATAACCCTTCTGTCCTGGTAACTATCTTTTCGAGTTTAAAAGGGTAGGGGCTTTTTTAATAGAACATCTCAAATCAGAATGTTCATTTTGCACAGCTAAGGTATAAAGGTATGCTCAAACCTTGGCTAGTAATTAGCTTATTATCAGATGGTAGTTGCCTGGGGACCTGAGACAGTAAACTGACATATTGCCTTGTGATATGGAGATAGCTGTTTCTACATAGACTTATTTTCAGTGTCGTTGAAAATAGATTATTGTTCCATTTCTAAAGAGACAACAGTAGAAAGAGCAGAGAAATGAGGCAGTATGAGGCTTTATGAACAGATGAAAAAAAAGCTCAGGTCAAAGAGTTTGAGCTCTAAATATTGTTTCTTTTCATTCACTACCAGGGTCACAATGCAGGGTGGTGGCAGGGAGAATTGCAGTGATATGTTTGCATTTCATGCAAGCAGTTGAAGTGAGTAGGGCTGCAAAGCTGCAGTCTGGGTCCATTATGATTTACTGAGAGATGCCAAACAGAGCTCTGGTGCAGAAGACTGTGAAATGATTAAAAATCTCACGTTCTGGTTAATATGCTTCTTACCAGTATCCTTATTTGAGATTCATGACTGTACATCACCGAAGGCTGCGTCGTGATTAAACCCACTGCACTGGTTTTCTCTTTTGCATCAAACAGGTGGAGACAAAAAGGCATGAAAGGATAGCTGGCTGGAAGACATAGCTGGCAGAGGGATGAGGTGACAGTTGAAGAGTCAAACTCTTGGTTGATGTAAGCAGACAGAGAATTAGACTGCAGTCCTGGAAAAAGTGAAGTAGATTGTTAGCATGGCTGAGTGCCAGACTTTCTTTCTTCCTTGTTTCAAAAACCATGGTCAAGTTGGAAACATGAGTGAAATGCTAAGACCTGTTAATAAAATCTCATTCTGTCAGCCACTATGTAGCTAGTATTTCCCTTCTGGAATCAGAATGAATGGGTGAATGGTTATTAATATGTAATGAGATCTTATGGGAACAATAGCATTGCAAGCAAAGGAAAAGAGGGATTTAGAGAAGGGAATCATTCATGTGAAAGTTAGGCTTGCCATGCTGGCATATTAGTGCTAGTAGGGCATGGTCCTAAAGGCTTGTGCCAGTGTTTTAAAAGCTAGAAACAGCAGGATGCTTGAACCGTGAAAACAGGCATCCTCCTGACACTATGTTGTATCAAGTCTCTTGTTCCACTTCCCTGCCTTTTACCATGTTTTCCTCTATCCACTGAAAACTGCTGGAGGCAGAGGTCATGCCTTTTATTTGTCTATAAAGTGCTGCTACTTGTAAGGAACGTATTTTGTTGGTTGCTAGAGGAACAAGAGCATCAGTTACAGACCCTTGCATATAAAATTCTTTAAGTCTCTATAAAAATGCATTTTCTCAATCTGTGTGGGAGCCTGTAACTCCTGAATTTCTAAAAACTGAAGGTGTACACTAGAAAGAGGCTCAGTCTGTACTCAGACCAAGCTCTGTGCTGCTGACTGTCCACTGTCTGGGCTGGATGGGCATTCAGTCTGACCCATTCATTGCCCTGGTGCTGTGTCACATGGACAGAGCAACCCCAATAGAGCTTGTGTTCCTTCTGGGCAAGGGAAATGCTAGAAAACCTCACTTCAAGGGACATCCCTCTTTCAGTGACTACACAGTGTTCAGTGCAAGCTTTGTTGTACTGTACTTTTTATTAAACAGCTTCATGACTTGGGCTTGATCACCAAAGAATTTTGAGGTTGCTCATTTCTGATGGAGCTCACCCTTGGTGTAGCAACATGCACCTTGCACTCCAGTGCACAACCAACCATATAGTGTGGCTTTGTGTATTGGAAGATGGAGAATGAATATATTTTTAATGCAGTTTAACACAATGTTTTCCAAGCTTTTATTACCCAAGGACTGTATTGTGATGGAACATAAACCTTCTGTTCCCAGACTTAAAATGATACTGTCTCTTGTTAGCTAGATATTGAGCATAGGATATGAACTAGATAGGATTATTTTTTAGTTGGCCAGTCTTGCTCAGATGATTTTGCCGTAAAGCTTTCCTGGTGCTGTTTCATCAGCAGCATCTGGGCTATTTGCAGGCTGTGTTAAATTTGTTTCCCAAACAACTTCTGTTGATCCATTATGGACACAAATAGACAGCTAATATGTACCTAGGAGAATATGTTCATGGTACTCTTAATTGCCTCTCACAATACGTTGCTGCAATACTTGTGCGATATCTAATTCTTCCAGCACCTTTGTGGGTGTCTGCCCCATTCCCCGTCTGTAAGGTGGCATTTCCCTTGCATGGCTGAACCTCTCTGTGTGAAAGAAAGGTCACTGGAGGCTGAGCAGAGCTGCAGGTAGACAGGTGCTCTAAATCCATGCCCAAATAGAAAGGGTGTGCAACAGGTACAAATGCTCATTAAAAAATTACTATTTTGATACAGCTCTCAGATTTCAACTTCCCTGCCCTCCTTCCTTTGATGAGTTACTTTTCAAGTTTGTGTGATCTTCCAGGGTAATTTCTACTTCTAAGATCAAAAGGCTTTTCACAGTTGTACAAGTGAAGCTACGATGGATTTCAGGTATTTCAGAAAAGCTTTATGCAAAAGAATTTCAAGAGCTGCATCATAAATATAACTGAGCAAAACACGTACAAAGGTGGTAGGCTGGCACTTCAGTGCTGAAGTGTGTGTCTCACACCCAAACCAGCCAATGAACAGATTCAAGAATTAAAATGCACAATGTATACTCAGAAGCAGAGGAAATACAGATTCATAGCTGTGTAGTGAGGACTGCTTCTTGTAAACAGAGCGGCATGAGGGCATAGATGCTAATTAAGCATGCAAATTGAATTTGCAAGGAGTTTCAAGCAGGGAAGACATTTAAAAGCAGGTTTGATTTTTTTCCAGAGGATAGCATTAATGATTTGCCTTTATTGCTTATCAGGATGCCTCTAGGAGCTTCAATTTAGCGGAGTTCAGAGCTTTTTAGAATGAGCAGTGGAAGTGCCAGGGACGAACAGACAGGCTCTTAGCCCTTTCAGAAATGCCAGATCTGTCCTCCTGGCTAGAGAGTTAAAAAAAGAAAAATTAAAAAATAATTAAATAAACCTGTTTAAACTTTTTAAAATTTAAGCAAAACATTTATTACTTAGTTGGTGATTGACCTTTTAGTGCTCTCACTCTGATCAGTGCTTTGCTAGACTGTTAAAGGATTTTTTCCTCTGCTGAGAGTTACCTGCATGAAGCTGTAATTGTGGGTTTCATCTAGAGCAAGGTTTGCTGACATACCTTCCCTGCAGGTTAAAGAAATCACAGCATTTTATAACTTTCTGGAGGCCAGCGGCAGCTGAGAGAGTCTGAGCCACAGTGATCTGTCACTGTCCTTATCTTCCCATTCACAGAGCTGTGGGAGAGGGCTGTTAATCATCCTGCCTAAGGCCTGGGAGCATGTGGAAATGCACAGAGAATTGCCATAGCTTCTGAACAGTCAGCACGGCAGCATCTCATAGTTGCTGCCTGCTTTAGGTCTGAAATACTGACAGATTCATCAAAGTCTGAGTGAGGACCCATTTTTTCTTCTGGGCTGGTGTCAGAGCTGCCACCTTGTCTCCCCTGGAGAAGGCAACAATTGGTGCCTTGCTGAATCCCCTCCAGGAGCAGTTAGTGTGGCATGAGAGTTGGTTTTGGCAGGAGGGACTATAGCATGTTTAGGTTTGTTGTAGGTGTGGGCACTGAGGCAGTGGTGGTGAGAAAAGAACAGAGGCCCCTTTCTATATCTTTAGGGAATCACTGAGGTGGGATGAGAGCTGGTGCTGGAGGGTGGATGCGCCAGTTTATCTTCAACATAACTTCTGGTGATCTGAGTACTTTAAGGCTGGAGTTAAAGTTTGCTAAGGTCAAGTTTTGAAAATACACGAGTGAGATTTTGCATTTCTTGCTAAATATTCTGTGGTTCTCAGCTTTAGGATACAGGTTGAATTGAGAAGAAGGGTTTGCAAAACTTTGCTATGAAGTCAGCCACAATTAGTGGTTTGTGCATTTATTACGTTGGTGTTATTCTTAGAGTTTGAAAAAAAACTTCTATAATAATTACATCTGCAGACTTTCTGCAGAGACAAAAGGTAGATATTACTGTCTTCCATACAGTACAACTTACTGCAAGCACTAGTCCTTCCTTTCTTCTTTCTACATTCCCCTGTAGAAATTTCCAAATAGTTCTCTAATTGCCTCAGGGTGAAATCTTGCCTCCACCAATGTCAGTGGGGAATCTGCCACTGACTCCAGCAGGATCATTATTTCATCCTGTTTTGGGAGGCATCTTTGCCTGAGTGAATGCTGCAGGACTCGGTCCAGCAAGAGCTAGTGCTCTCTTGTCAGCAGCACAAGCCCTCCCCTTACCTAATTTCCATACTAACTTGGAGACAGCAAGGCGCTTTTTTTTTTTCCCCCCTATTAAATCTAGCTGTGATGGATGCCCAGTGGAAGCTGAACATTACCTCTGCAAAACAATCTCTGCAGTAACTGCAGAATTTAATGGCTTTACATTCCCCAAACAGGCTGTGTGTACAACAGGCAGTGGTGCCAGCCCAGAAGTTGTTGGTATTCTGCTTTCTGTGGATATAAATTCCAGTTCTCTTCACTCTTCCCAGTTAAAAGCTTCTCTTCGGATGAAGGAGCAGCTGATCAAAAAGGGCAGTTCTAGTCAACAGTCTTATTAATAATGACAACCCTAATATCACCGTCACTTCCATATGGTTTCCATCTCAGTGACTTCGTACACTTCCACTCAATAAACTTTCTTATACCTGGGTAGTCAGCAAAATATTGGTTATCTCCTCTACTTCATTTTGTCTTTTATAATCTAAGAGAGAATAGTGAAATTACGTGACTTCCCCGCAGCAAAGCAGAATCCAGAACTCAAGTATTTTCACCTTCCATATTGCTCAGGCTTCTTCCAATCTCTAGTCACATACAGCTCTTTTCCTCATTTAAGCCATCTCTTGATGTATCTTAAAAAGGTACAACAATTTAGGTAAAATATAGTTCAGGAACACCTACAATAACCATTTCCATCAGTACTGACACGAGCTGAAGAAATTCTATAAAGCAGTCACAAGCCTGGTATTTGCAACACTGTAAGGGAATTTCAGTCCTTCAAATGGTTCATGTGCTCACAGTCTGCCTGCTAAATTTATTAGGAAAATGTTAATCATTGTTGGTTGTTGAATTCAAACAGACAAAGTCACGTCTTCTACACCAGCCCCAGAAGACTGCTCAAATTTATAATTTGTACAGAAGGATGGAAATTTTAATTATTATGACAAAGACCTTCCCAAACTGATCATGACATGTTATTCCAATACCTCTGGCATTTTATAGTCATTCCCATTTTTAATCAGGTGTAACTCTCTTTCTATGGTGTCCAACACGCTTGTCTTTTAAGAAGCCAGATGTGACAGTCAGGTATGCCAATAGCTCGTCTTACCTCTTGAGAAGCAGACAGCACTCAGGCACCATAAATTTCAAAATCCACAACCCTTTTTAAAAACAAACCCAAACCACACACACAGTAGGAGAGCAGAGTATCTTCAGGAAGATACCACACCCCCCCAGCTTTACAAGACAAACCTGCAAATGTAACAGCTGAGCCATTCTGTGGAAGAGGACTCGCAATCAAAGACAAGCTTAGAAAGAAGCATTAACTCCCACCACACTGTGTTAACATGATCCCCAAATCCTAGACTGGTTTCATAGGAGAAGAAATGCTATTGCTTACTTTATAGAACAAAAGGACCTTCCAAAGCTTCCTTTTCAAAAATTCTGACTGCCAATTACTGTTTTGGAGACTAATGATGAGCAAAAATGTGTAAGCGCATCTCTGAAATTAACGGGTAGGCTTTGCAGAAGGTGTTGCAGAAAGGCCCTGGGTACTGTGTGCACAGGGATATACCTGACACCTTCCACCACAGAAAGCTGAAGCCTCTTTGAGAAAGCACCTACCCATAGCTCTCTTTCCCCCGTTACTTCATGCTGACCTTTAAGAGGTGCTGAATGAACAGCAGATGCTCATTTGCTGTTGGCGCCTCAGCAGTGGCAGGGGAGTATGAAGGGTCCTGCTGGAGTTCACTCTGCCCAGCAGACTCCAACAGTGAAATCCAGCATCCTGTTAGAAAAATGTTCTTCTGCCTTGGCTGTGACAAGAGCAGAAATTCCTTTGGTTCTTTCCTCTCACCTAAGACAAAGTTGAAACTTGTCAACCAAAAATCCTGTGAAAGAATATTTGCAAGCAAGAGAATAGAATAGATTGCTTCTTCATGGAAGATGCAAAGTAATCCAATTTACCTCTCTGCAGTCACGATCCAATCTGCTGTACTAACACATGTACACACCCACCTTCCCTGCTCTGCTGTTGCTGTATAGACCAACTTGAATATAGAAAAGAGCCCATATGCCTGAACATAAACCTTTGGCACTGTATTTGGCACTATATTTGGCACTATATTTGGCACTATATTTGCACTCTGCGTGAACATGTGAACTTTCAACTCTGCAGCTGGAATCAGCCAGAAAGTCTCAGGCTTCACACATTTTGTGAAGATAAGTTGTGATAATCTTTCTGCATTTTCAGCCAGCACTTGCATATCCCTTGACAATGAAGGTGCCAAAAGGCATGGCTCAGAGCCAGAGGAAAAACTGCCATCATTCTTAGCAGTTTTCAGATTCGGTGCATAGATTTTGTTACATTATAAAAAAGGTGCCAAAGGCTCTATAGAGACAAAGTCCCCCTTATTCTGCAGTGTGCTCTGTATCACGCTGTAAGACTGGAATGCTGGAAGGCCATTTCACATATTTACATTGTAAAGCAGACCAGGGTCTTGAATCTTACAAAACCACTTTGTGTGAGGGAAAGAAGGGAAAGAAAACTGTTGTTCTAGCAACCTCAAGTGAGACAAATGTTGTCCCTCCCTGTAGGAAAATGGCATGAGAATGCATAGGCATGTGCACGGGCAGGTTTCACAGCAGCTTAGCTCAAGTAGGGTTTCTCATCATCTGTGGGTTTCAGAACAACTTACTGAGCACCCTGAGGAAGCGAGGGTGCTGCAGCTGAGTTCACCATAAAGCAGAGAGTTCCCCAAATTGAGGGAAGAAGACTGGAACTCCCAGCTCATCAGATTGGTAAGGCATTTTTGAAACACCTGCTGAAACAATATGTTTCTAGTATTTTGAGCTTAATTAATTTGCAGTAAATCAACATGAATTTTTCCAAAAAAATGGAAAAGGAGATTGGTTGTCACTGAAGGAGAGTTTCTGTAGGACATAAAAGGATAGGGGAGGGTCCACCTTTTCTGTTTCTGAAGCCCTCCAACACGATGGGTATTGAATACCTTTGATGTTAAAGAAAGTCAGGGCCTTTGAAGTAGAGATTGGTCACATGGTACCTGCTGGAAATAAGACACCACATACACACAAATATCATATCTACATAAACAGAGCACAAATCATTGTTCAATAATGCTAAAAAAAAATCTGCTGTGTTTAAAAAAATCAGGGTGCGTATTACTTTCAATACTAGTGTAAAAGCAATCCACAGTATTACACTTAAACACATTCATTAAGGCTCCAAGGTGTTTTTCATAAAAGCAAAATTAATAGATACTGCTAAAACAATAGAGTGATTTGATTTTTACAAGGCTACAAAGCCTTGTAAAACACAAGAGCAAGCAGCAATGAAGCTCAGGCTTCCTTTTACACTCAATTAAATAGTTAATCATGTCATGTGCTCACTTCTTAATTACTTTAAACCAATACAGCAGTATGATAATTTGTTTTTATGAGAAAGCTTCTGATGTACCCTTGGTTGGCAGGAATGAGAACTGTTTTATGAAAAAGTAATTTATGGCAAAAGTTCATATGAAATATAGAGCTTCATGCATATCAAGCTGTATGAACAACAATTCAGAACTGACAGAAACACCAATATGCTAAACTTCAGTATTAATTCCTCATAGTTCTGGGTCTGTTAATCTACAGTTTGTAAAGCTTGTATTTATATTACATTTTCTACTCTTTCATAGAAGTTTGTATCTTTTGAGGTCTTCTAAAACTGATGGAATCCTGTTCATAATGTGCAATTAACAATGAGATTGGTATGGTTTAAAAATTGGGACTTCATTATGGGCTATGTTGCTTTCCCATTAAATAGGTGAAAGAAAACCCAGAAGAAAATTAATCATGTAATTTACATGACTTCCATGCAATCTTCTCCTAATCCTAAGCCTTACTCCAGCTGTCTCTGTACAGTGCACAGCTCAAACCCAGCATAAGGTCTGAGCACAAGAAAATGCACCACCTCCAGCAGCACCCCCAAACCCGGCCCTGCAATCCATAAAAGTTTCTCCAAAAACATGAACTTCACCTCACTTCTTTTATGACATATTTTCTCTTATTTGAATCTTTCCTTCTATATAGGTGCCACCAGCTTCAATTCACTCCAAATGTGCTTTACTGTACTCCAGGGTTTATTTGTATTAATTGCAGCACATTTATTGCCCTGCAAGAGCTCTTATAAAACTACTGTTTTGTGCAGACAAATGGGCTAGAATAACTTCCCAGTGCTCTCACTTTTCCTTTAGTTTAGTTTATTTCAAGTGCAGCTTTTCTCTGGAAAATATCTCTGTCCAAATGACATGGTAGCTATGTCCTTGCTGCCAGCTGGATTCAAATACACTGTACAGACAGGTCACCTGCAACCTCTGCAGAATTCTAAGTCAGATCAGCCTCATGTAATTCATTTGATATAAGTCATTCTTTGTACAACTTTTTTCTGTCATGTGGAGGGATAAAAAATTGTGTTATGTGAGTATTCTTCCAGTAGCAGCAGTCTGTATAGCTGTATCCTTTTTTAGGACTGACAACATGGGGAGTTAATTTTCTGGAGATACTTGGCACCTTGCACTATTGGCTTCTTTGGCTCATGTCCCATAACAGTCAGGAGGTGGGAAAACATCAGGAGCTGGATGGGGCCTGTATTTTTTTACCTCTTGCACAGGACAAACTGTGTATTTTGGCTGTTTACCTCTAGGGATAGAGCTACCACTTCTGCCGATCCCTTTAGGTCATCTGGCAGCTTGTTTATACAGCTGGGACCACAAAGAGCAGGGGATTGCATTCAAAAGGATGGCAGAATGAAAACAGATATTCCTAAAGGCTAAAGTCTGTTTTTCTTTGCTGAGAGAATGGGGCATTTTTCTGTGTTTCATGACACCAGGTTATTCTTTGGAGTCATGTTCCTAATGCTTGTTCTTGCTTGCCCCACAGGGCTCAGCAGTGACCCCATGCATTTCATACAAGGTGGTAAAGACACAGATCAGTCCTTTTTTTTCCATAGGTGTCTTGTTCCCTCATCAGTGTCATGCACATCACACAATTCCCAGTAAAACTGACAAAGCTCCTGATTTTCATGGGAATATGATTAGGCCCAGATGATTGAAGTCCTTGTTCAAGACTCATACAGCAGAGCTCCATGTATCTGGACCACTTCCATCATCCTCAATATGATCTCTGAAGTGAGGAAGGCTATTGTTATGCATATATTTTTGTAAATTGGCATCTTGGTATAACCTTTTCTTTTTTTAATTCCAGCAAAAAACAAACATCCCAGTAAATTCCAAATGCATGGGAATTAGTGGGTGATGCTGAAGGAGGCTGGGACTCTCCACCCTGAGAAGGTGATGGAGGTGAAGTGGTTGGCTCCACAGGGTCAGGCTGTAACTGAGCTGTAAACAGAACATGTTGCTTGTGTCAGTAGGAATCTCTGTTTTAAGCGTAGTGAAAGGGTTTTGCTTATGGAAATGAAATAGTCTTCCCAAAACCTTCTTGAAAAGCTATTTGATGGAGAGCCTTGCTCTTTCAGCTGTTGAGTACAGTGTTGTACAGCTCTGCCTGGCTAGCTTAGATTTTCTTTAAACTTTTTGTTTAGAAGGCTTATTGTGCACTGTTAAATTCTGCAGGATTTTTCCCTTACGGAAGGACTGCAGATTTTGATCCAGCCTTCATTAAAAGGAAGCGTGTTAGTTCATGGCTTGGAACTGCTTTTGAATTTTTATAGAAATAAAAGGGTCTAAACAGCATGCAACTGAAATAAAAAGCCATGGAAGGACAATTTCAACCAATGTATTTTCCTGAACATATTTGGAAAACAGAGAGACAGGATCTGTGAATTTATAAATGTGAAGCAATATAAAAAGAACCTTGAACTTTCAATCAAACAGGCATGTAATTAAATTTCTCCCTGCTCCATAATTTTCTATTGTATCCTTGTTACCTTTTTTGTCATATCTATTTGCAGCTTCACAAATCCAAAATATCTTAATTTGAATAAAACAAAAGCCTATTCATGCTTGTACTATTCATGTGGTTTAATTGGTTTACAAAATACAAATGTTCTTTGAAAGAAACTGATTTGATTTCAAGAGGCTGGTAGCTGTCCATCATATGTGGTCCTTCTGCTCACAAAAGGCAAAGGAACAGAACTAGACATAAATGGGTTTGCTTCAGCTTGCTTTGTTTTTGCTCCTGTTTGGGCTGAGCTCTCGCTATTGCTCAGTGAATACAGTAGGAAAACATTAGGGTTGTAGCTTATTGCGCAAACAAAAATAGTTTTCCACATGTGAAGTTTAAATGGGGAACTGAAAATACTTTTCAAATGCTCCACTTTCCTGTTCTAGGTAATATCAGCAAATATTGGACTGCAAAATTCATTAATGCCCTTGGAACACCTGGGCAAATGGTATTATGTGGTAGAGGTAATAGGGGGGGCATACCAATGTCAGTCGGGGTTAGAAGGAGGTTCCATATTAGTTTGATATTCTTTCTCTCAGTCTCTGCTCCCAGTAACAGTTCCTTCTTTGGGGGATCTGGAAAAGGGAGGAAGGGGATGCAACCCTACAAGCTTTTCCATCATGGGAGGGACCTTCTTGCAAGAGCTGTACAATAGCAGTAAGGCACTACAGCACAGGCTAAACACCTCAGTGTGCAGGATGTCTGGTATAATTCAACACAAAAGGAGGAGTTAATGGACAGAACTGTCAGTCAACTCATTAAATTGATCTATGTGTTTATCTGGAGAATTATTTATTCTTCTGCAGGAAGAACTGCATTTAATGGTATGACTAGTTATCAGTTTATTTAAATTTTTTTATGTTCCCTAATGCAGCCGTACGGAATAATACTCATGTTGTCTTTGGGGCCCTTCTGAGAGTGGAGGAATATATGCAGGGTATTTCAGGGAGGTTGCCTGCCACTGAGGCATCTTCAATGATGTCAGCCCCTCATCTCTGTGCCTTCATGAGACTATACCCAGCATGTATAGGCTAAACTCTGACAGGGAAACGCACAGAGCTGTCAGTCAAATATCTCTAGCTGTCAATATAGTTTATGTGTAAGCACAGACCAAAGGGCAGAAGAAGATGCATAACTGACAAAGTAAATCAAATCATGGTTGACAACAGGTTGCAGATGCAGGAGAGAGCTGACAGTGGATGGGCAATGGAATTATAAAGCAGAGGGAAGTCTCTGAAGGATATGGAGATCATAAAAATGGAAAATACTGGTTACTGGCAGCAATAATCTAAACCCACACTATGTTACCTCAACGGGAAAATATTTGCATGTCAAAAGAGAGCTTTATGCACAGCCTAATGTGGTGGTAATAGGAAAAAAGAAAAATCTATTTGCATTGTCATTTGTTGCTCTGCATCTCCTTGAGTTCTGAGGCTACTTTAAAGAAAATATTAACTCTACTGAACTGCAGATTAATTAGTCAGGCTAATGAATAATTCAAATCTCGATTTTACCCAAAGCATCTCTTCTCAGTTTATCTGCTTTGCTAATAGGAAAAGAGAAGAACAGCTTCTTGTTGCAGTTTCGTAAAAGCAAAAGTCTCGGTTTATGCTTTGCTAAAATGAACTAGATCAGGAGTTCACAGTAACGGATTTAGCAACCTGCTGAATAGGCAACTCTTAGCCATGGAGTGCTTTTGTTGTAAGAGAGATTTATTAGCTAAATGTTGTTTAACGTGTTTATCTCTTGACTTTCACAGATAAAAAAAGGTGTAACAACAATTATTGTTTACTTTTTATTTGCCATGTGAAACGTCTTGCTTCACTTTTTCTGTGCAAAGCAGAAATCAGCTGGAATATGTGATCAGTATAGATTATAGAAGTATTTCACAGTGGTGGAAGTAGAGTTGCTTACTTGCTGTTTACTGATGGTAGGAAAAGTTGATCACATCCAGTCATTTGTACGAGTGTCATAAGTACTGTGTTTGCCTATGGGAAAACTGGAAGGGAGCAGGTCTGTGCCCAACCCAGTGATGCTGAGAAGCCTCTGCATTATGCAGCTGCTGTCACCTTCTGGTAATCTCTGAACACCCTTGTGTCCCTTCTCCCTTTGTACACTGCTAACTCACATGAGCGGGAGTGGCAGGGCCCAGTGCTTCTGCCTCCTGGCTTTAGGACAGGTGCCTCCTCTTGACATCAGCACATTGCAGTGGCTGGTGAAGAAAGGGCTCTAGCAGGGTTGTTTTCTTGTGGTTGTGAGACTACTGTGCCTTTTGGGGACAAAGGGGACAGCTTGGTAGGAAAAAGATCAGATTTGGCTCAAATACTGTGACTGCTGAAGTGGAGCCAATACCATGTCTAGGACTTTGTTCAGCCATGGAGGCTTTGATGCCCAGAACCCCTGGTACTTTGTGTAAAATTACTTTCTGAGAGAGATCATGAGTATAATTAGTGATTAACGTAATCAAAAGGTGCTGTACCTGGACTGCTTCCATGCTATCTTGTCTGCTGAATGAGAAACTTCAGAGCCCCCTGTGTGGCTGGAGCCAGCTGCTGCACAAGTTTGTGCTGCAAAGTCATAGAGCAATAGAGATGGCTGGCACACACTGGATGACTTGAGTTTTAAGTATGGATCTGGAAGGGTGATTCCTGCTTCTGAAAAGCTGGTAACCAGCCTGAGTTCATTGATAACTTGGTGAGCACTGCCTTTCTGAGCAGGAGGAAAGAGGATTATGGTGGTTGGAGTGGGCTGCTGAAAAGCTGTGTCTTTCTGCCACTTCTCTGAATGTGGCACAGAGAGAGTACTGCTCTGCAGAGCAGAGAGGAGTAGGCTTTGCTCATCTGAATTTGATTTGACCGCTGCCAATGAAGAATGTTTAATAATACTGTTACTGCTCAGTCTTTTAAACTAAGACTATTCAGAACCAGCTTTCAGACATCTTCTAAAAGCCCTTTTCTGGTGTAGGCAGATTTGCAGGGACATAATATATTCTTGTTCCCTAAAGGTTTTCCTCCACCTGCTTAGGTACAGTCCTCTGATGTTATACAGTTGCTATGGAAATAAATGACATCACTGTCTGGGGAACATGGCTTCATATGAGAAATCAATAAACTAGTGCAAATGAATTGTCCGGCAGCTATGTTGCCTCCCTGTCTTACTGATATGGAAAAAAAAGACATGGATGAGAGAGTGATAAATAATTTTTTTTTTCCCAAAGAAGCATGTGTTTTCTGAGCCAAGTATCTAGTCAGTTTAGACTTCAGTAGAACTATTAGTAATTCCCTTAAAGACATGTAGGGAATTCCAGTTAGTGAGTTGGTAATTTCCCACTAGCAGCATCATATCTTGTGTTCTAGTTTTTTCCATTTCATTTTCTGTTTTTGGTACCAGCTGGACAGTAGCGTGCCATAAAAGGAGCTGGGAGAGATGTAGTCAGCTGACTCCAGAGATAATTTGAACTCCTGCAACTCCCCTCGTTAGGTGCCTGGGTCGCTGCCTCTGCCTTCAGGCTGGAGGCAGCGTGGGCAGGGCGTGCACGGAGGCCACCTGCCTGCGGAAAGCCGGGTGCCACCGCTGCTCCCCTTGTCCAGGGAATTCGGTACAGCCCCGCTGAGCCCGGCAGGTGGAGGTATGTGACGCTTGACAGCCCCACCAGAGCCCAGCCCACTTCTTGTGGTGATTTTACACATAAGGTATCTCTTCCTGGGAATAAAAGGGCTTTCCCTGTTCCTCCAGGGGTTATTATGGGTGGATGGCTGAAGGCGTATGGATGCAGGTAAAGATGCTACTGCTGCTGCTGTTGCAGCATCATTTAAGTAGTGTCAGTGCAATAGTCCCCAGGAGGAACACAACCAAATTAAGGTCCTAATGAAAAGTGTGTGTCCTAAATAGCTCTTTCTGACACAGTTCATCAGTTAAGGAAATTAAATTAAAAATGCTTTAACTACCGGAAAAAAAGACTCTAGAGTAAGTGTTAACTTCTGTACTTAAAAGAAAAAATGGTTAAAAAATCTAGATAAGGCCTATTTTGTGTGTCATGTATGAAAACAGCTATTATTATCGGAAGTAAAGCAGCTAATACTTTGCAGATTACAACATTTTTCATTGTAACAACACTGGTCCTTACTAGTCGATGTGTGATGGATAGTCCTAAAAGGATTAGCGACAGATTCACTCCTTCACAGCAAGGCTGAGCAGAAGACTGTGCTATTTAGTGGATTTGCTGTCACTTAGTGAGGAATTAGCCAGCTCTCTTCGTGACTGAAGCACATTTGAATCCTGGGATAATTTCTGGATGAATCAGCCATGCAAAAAAAGCACTTTCAGAGGTGAAATGTATGTGTTGTATGTACCCATATATACAGTAGTGGGTTGTTTTGCAATAGTTCCTTAAACAAAAAAGCAGGCTTGGACTTAAAATATACATAGAAAGGAGTCCAGCTCTGACAGGATGTGTCATTACAGCTGAGATGTCAATGTAGGACTGCTGTGGTTTATGGCTGAATGGAGGAGTTCAGCACTGCATACTGTGTGGTTCATCTCTTTGTTCCTAAACATTATATTTATCACTTACCAGTTGTACAAATGCAAAGGAAGCAGTAACATGTCACCCAAGCGTGCCCATTGCAGCAGCCTGAGCTGCCTGTACAAAGACGTTGTACATATGTAGCTTTAAACTGAGACATTTCAAAAATTGCCAGGTGTTACTTCTATGTATGAAGTCATATATCTGTGCAAGGCGCAATGGCAGGAGGGTTTGGTGTAAAACCTGGTTTTTGTAGCACCCTTCAAGACACTGCACATTTGCCAGCTGGCATGATTGGGTTCACCTTACAGTTTCCCTTGTGCAGTAACTTTCCACTCCATATCCCAGCACAGCACAGTGATGACTAATTCCCTAATCCCCAAACTGGTATCAGAAACCCCACACAAGAGGGTTGAGTTTGTAGCATTTTCCTATTTTAAGCACTGGGGAGAAAAACAGTATTGGGAGAAATTTATCTATGTGAAACAGGCACTGAAATGCGATAGAAATATTTTGGTAAGAAAAAGGTCTTTCACTTTGTCTTCACTTCTGACTCTCTTCTTTAGAGCTGCATATGATAGCAGGAAATTGTTTTCTTCAACATCTTTCTGTTTAAACTACTGGTGCTTTACAACTTTGGCATGAGAGGTCACCGAAGTATCAGGAGCAACCTTCAGGGACATGGCACGTAGTTCTTGCCAGAGGCCAGTTCCGTCTGCTTTGCACATATAGATCTATTGAAGTTGATAAAACTATTTATGTGGCCAAGGCAAGGAAGATTTGGCTCTCTTGAGAGATAGCTTTTAATAGCAGAGGTTCACTAAGAAGCCATGATCCTGTTGTCCAGAAATGTCCTTCATAATAAAGAAGAAGAGAATAGAAACAGAGGAAAGGTCTCGAGGAGCAGAATAGCTCCTAAAGAGTATGTTTTTCATGAAATGTCAATGTTTTATGAGGGTTTTTTCTATAGCACCCAGCTAGTCTAGATGAGGAGCAGTCATACAAATACAATTACTGAGTTCCCAGAAACTACCTAAATAAATAAAACAGGCACAGTTTTGCTTATTAAATACTAACTGTTTCTCAGCTTTGCTTTAGCACATCAGGGAGTTTGAGTGTGCCTCTCCAAGTCAGGGGAAGGAAAATAATAAAGAGGATGGAAAGTGAGAAGTGGTAGAAGGCACAGATTTAGCTAATGATAACAGTAGGGGCAGACTGATTGCCATCTTAGAAATGATAAATACAAATATCCTTAAGTTTGTGCTGCAACTCTTCAAATTTATTGTAGACTCCTTGCTATTTTTGAGCATGGAAGAGGGACTGAAAGTTCTCTGGAGCCAGAAAGGAGCCTTGATGTTTGCATAATGCAAAAGATGGGTCTGGAATATGATACATTATTTACTATCTATTCCTGTTTCTCTGTTGAACTAACAAATGTCTGTTGTCCCTTCTAGCTGCCTTTAAATTTTTTTTAGACCACAAATGACCATTGAAGGCATCAGGCAGCAACATCTGTGAGCATATATTGCAGTAGCTAGTGCAGCTGTACCCAGGGGAGGAGGCATAATGAGCTCAAAATAGTTGACCAGACAGCTCCCACTTGGCAGGGCAAGGTCCCCTGTCACATGGGGCAGATCAGTCCCCTGCCCACGCTGGGTCAGCTTTGCTCCATGGGACCCTAGCCAAGCACCTGGCAAGCCAGCACAAAGAGACCACAGCTATGGGAGAGATCATCAAAGTGCAGTGACTCAGTGTCCTTTATCAAGCTCCCGGATAATGCATGCAAATTCTGTAGGATGTGTGTGCAAACTCAAAGGTTAAAGCTCTTGTGCAGGGAGCAGCTTTCTGATGTGGTGGCAAGAGGACGTGATGCATGGAAACAGCGTTAATTAAATGTCACATTTTGGAAAAATTAGGTGCCAGGTCATTGGGCTAAAATACTGGTGCTGTGTAAAACAGAAAACATGAGTCTAACAATTAGTTCTAGAAACATTATCTTTATAATTTGCTTATATTCTGGTTGTTGCTGGAAGCCCCAGTCAGCAAATTGCACTATGCTAAGTGTGTTTGTGAAGTACTTCAAAGCAGTCCTTTTCTTTAACGAGGGCTGGGTTTCTCTCTCTTCTTCCAAGTCCATATGTGAGAAGCCACAATTGCCTGTTCATTTATGCACTGTGCCCACACAAGAAGATAATGTGCCAGTACACAAGTGTCTATATCTAGAGGTAGTATTTATAAAAATTACATATTGAAAACTATTTTGTCTGCTGCATATTTAAGTAAATACAAGATGGAGGTGGGAATTTGTTATAGGCCATTCAGTCTCAGGAGAGAATGGGCTAAATGGCACTTTCCAGAGAGGTAATTACTGTGTAAGGGGAGATGCTTGGTGTAAGCACCAGCCAGGCTGAAGGGCAGCATGTCTCCCCTTGTGCTGTGGGGTGCATGGAAGGGGATTCTGTGTAGGAGCAGAGGTGACAAGGCAGTGTCTGCTCAGGTGTTTTGAAATCCTTCAGTGCTGAGAAGTAATGCCCAGAAGAGTTTGGGAAGCTGGTTCCAGCAGTCTCTGAAGCAACATTGATTCTTAACAAATCTGTAAAAGCTGGGAAGATTCCAAAGGCTTGTGGGACTCTTAGGCCCTTCTGGTGTTAAAGAAGGGCTAAAAAGCATAACCCTTGAGCACAGGTGAGGTTGGCTTAATTTTAGCTACAGGCTGACACAGGCTAGCTTTTTTGGGACTCTGTATTAATTGAATACTGGAAAGTATTAAAGGCTAAAAATTATAATTCCTACTTACTATCCTACTTACTATTGTTTAACCACTGGTAGATTTGTCAACTCTTTTTTTTTTTCTTTTTTTTTTTTTTTTCTTTTGGTAGGGTTATGTGCTTTTATGATAGAAAAACAGCCTTTATATAATATGCTTGGATTTCTCTGAATCGTTTGAACTATTCATGTGTCTTTTTGATTAAAAACAAAATCCAGAGACCTCACGTTGTATTGAATTAACCTGCTAAGATTTTTGAAATGAGTTTAGCATGTACATATGAACAATGAGACCTATTCGTGTCTTCCCATAGCAATTGTTGGCAGTGCAGGTTTTGTTGGTACAGTTTGCATATGGAAGTGCAAGCAAGTAGTGAGGAAATCAACTTACAGAATGATGTAAATCACTTTTGTTTTCATTCAGCTAAAAGTAAGGTAATATAGTAAGGAACTAATAACCCCACTTACACAAATAAGGTAAGAAATTATGTATTTGTTAAATGGTAATATTAACCAAGCCGGTTTTAGCTATTATAACCAAGCCTAGCTTGAGCTATTATAAAAAATCTGCTCTAAGCAATCCAGCAAGTGAAGCCTGAAGTGCAACCTGAAATGCAGAGAGAGGTGCTGATCTAGAAAAGGGATTACATCTGTACCATAGAGAAATACAAGTGTAGAGAACCATGAAAGCCAATTCTAATGTGCAGATGGCTCCATTTGTACTCTGTTCTCAAAGCAGCCACTGAATTGCAAAGGCTGCAGCAGCACAGGCAGCGGAGGCTCACAGTGGGCAGGACTTAATGGTTGGTCCTGCAGTAGAGGCTGTTGAGGTCAGGATTGCTTCACAGCCCCACTACAGCTCCAAAGGCATGCTGACTAACAGGTACATGTTTTGTGAATAAAATAGCTATGTGGCAATGCAGAATTCTTATTATACTGTTATTTAGCTCAACAGACTCAGTTGTGCATGGGTTGAATGGCTTCTTTTTGTGCACAGACTCTGGGGAAGGTGTTTAGGAAAGAGTTTCTCTTTTAAATTGCCATTTTTGAGGCCCTGATAGCTGTAAGCTTCTTGCAAGAGCAGCATCCTTTTGTGCCAGCTTTAATTCAACTTTTCCCCTCTTCCCCCGTTTTCTCCCTCTCTTATGTGAGGGATTATGAGCTTGCTGCCCTGGAACAAAATGGTCATGACTGTCTTGAATGTTTTCTTTTTTTTTTTGTAAATCTGCTGTCCTCATTTGCTGGGGACATTTGTGAAGGGGATATGTCAGCATCTGCTCCAGAACAGCTCTGTGTGCCAGTCAGCAGGGCAGTGGGGAGATATTTGGCAGAGTTCTCCATCCCATCCACCTGCTTTGGCAGCTGGATGCCACCAGCAAGAGCAATGGGGCTTCAGTGCGTTTAACAGTGCAAAGCCCTGCATACTGCTGGGCTGCCATGGACACAGTTGCAGCTCAGTGGGTGCCTTGGTGGCAAATTAAATTTTCCATTCCTGGACTGAGTACAGACATAAAAATTAAAATTAAAAAATGGAGAGAAAATTAAAAGAAAGATAATTTCACTCTTTCATGACACCTGCATTGGGCACCAAAGTGCCGAGATGTGCAAATGCTCTGAATCTGCACACTGTTTGCAGGAATGAAGCTTTAGTCAATACCTTTCTATGAAATCATTAAAATAAAAAGCCGGACTGTCAGGGGTGTGTCTTTATTAATTGAACTGGAACTTTAGATTGGGGTAGAATGTGGCCAGCAGGTACTGGTGGATGCTGATTGCCTTCAGCTCTTAGCAATGACCCCAAGGCATTTGCTAAACGTTGCTTTGAGATATGTTAAATGGGTTGTCAGCTCTCACCGTGCTTTAAAATTTACTGAAGCAGTGACTCAGTGAGCAGAGCCGCCCATCTCAACCAGGTTGGACTGGTCTAAATGGTACTGGAAGGGCACAGTGTGGGGTGACAGGAATGGTCCCAGGTATGGGATGTCTTCTAAATGACTACAGACTTCCAAGGTGAAGGTTCTTCATCCCAGAAGAAAGGCTAGAGAAAGGAGATACAGGCTCTACAAACTTTGAGCAGTATGAATAAAATAGGCTGGAAACAAATGCTGATTTTTCCTTGTAATAAAGCTAAGGTACCTCAGGTGAAACTGTCAGGTGGCAGTTTCAGGACCAAAGAGTATACTTCTTTTCATACAAGAAATATCTAAGCTTAACTACAATGTCAAACATATTTTGATGGGAATGTTAAAAGCAGAGCTGGTTTCAAAAAAGCAAAATCATGATGAAAAAATTGTTTGGGAGTTACTAAAAAGTCACTGCTAGCCCAGGAAGTCTCTTAGTCATAGATATCTAGAATTTGTCTGGGGGGCTGCACTAGATGCTCACCACCTAATGCTCTCCTCTAAGCCTCCCATGTTCACAACTGTCAAAGAAAGCATATCAGGTTCTTGGTTCACCTGTTTCACCCATTATGTTGTGATCATTCAGAGATTTCTGAGTGCTTGAGAGGTTGGGTAGGACTTATTTTTCTTTGGTATTGACTTTTCCCTCCTGGATATGCACTGTGATTAGAGAAGGACATAGCCTATTTGCTTGTGTAGGCCTACATGGATATAAAAATGAAATATTTCCTGAGGAACAAGCATCCTGCCCTCAGGAGTAAGAAATCATTCTTCTCTCTTGTGAGGCCTCCCACTGACTTTAGTGAGATGGTCATCATGACTAATGATTTAAAAGCAAACTAGATGATGCACAGATAACTGGAGGTTCAAGAGGATGCATGTGAACAAGACACATTTATGTTTTTGCCTTACTGGCTGGGCTAGTACAAATATCTTGGTCACTACAGGTGGCCTGAGAAAAGGCCCTCATTCTAGGAGGTGAGCTTTTGACCATTAAAGGAAGAAAAGAGAGTGTGACACCAGAGAAAGTTGGTATGGTGGTTCTTTTTTTAATATCAACTTTTTTTTGTTCTGGCTGCATACTCAGAGAGGAATATTTTCTCCCCTGTTGTGGAGCTGTATTAGTTTTTCAACAAAAAGCACAAGCGGCCTGACAATGCACAGATAAAATCATACTGAGCTGTGCTTCCTGGAATGTGGCACATCAAACAGGCCTTTGTTGGGTGGTTAAAGAGCCTGTTTCGTTTAGATGCTATTGAGACAGAACACATTGTTTTCACAGACCCTGGGAATTATGCCCATAAAATGCATTCAGCAGTTACATTTATGAGGCTCAATTCAGCACTGCTACGGTGTTGTCTGGGGACCTTTAAAGACCAGACATGAAAGCAGAACCGTAATCCTCATGTTGAATCTCATCTGTTATGCTGGGCTGTCTCTTGGTGCAGCACATCCAGCACTGTGCAGAGAGGGTGGGCAGGGGTCCAAGAAGCCCCTTTGCCACTTTCTACCAAAGGGAGGCAGCTTGTTCTCTGTCCGGCAGGTTGCCTGGGGGCTTCTAGGGGAGGTGGGTTGTGCTGGTCACCCAGGGGAGAGGCTGCTGTGGTGGAGGAGAGGCTGTGGCAAGTTGATGTGCAAGGCACCAGCCAGGATTGCAGCCCCCTGTTTGGGCCGGTGTTCCAGGCACAGTGCCTGGGACCCGCGGCTAAAGACAGCAGGTCATTCCAAGAGCTGCCAGCCTGGCAGGGCTCAGCACTGCAGCCTCCAAGGCTTCTCTTGAGCTGGCTCTGTGTCTTGTTGGGTGGATGGCGGTTGACCTGACCAACAGGGCCAGTTTCTGGGCAGGAGGGAGAAGAGGAAAGAGATCAATCTTTCATTTAATTCAGAGTAGGCTTTTTCTTTATTGATGGTATTTTCCGTATAAATTCTCCCTGTCTTCACTGCCTTCTTCCCTAGCCTGTGGTGGAGTGTGGTTGAGGGTACCAATTATTTAATATTTCTATGTAACACTTTGTAGCAGTATTTAATATATTATTATGTAATAGTTGTGCAGTGTGACATAAGTACTGTATAGTATTACACATATTCTGTGTGACACTGGAAGTCCTTCCCCTTGCACTTTTCTACTGGCTATGCTGAAATGAGGGCCACAGCTCAGAGTGCTATGCAGAATTGCTTTTATATTCCTTAGTTCTAATTCCTAAAAAATGACAATAAAAATATTTGGCAGTTTTAGGGAAGGACTGTCTAATCTGTTAATAAATACCGATAAGGTGTTTTGTGAGTATTAATATGTAGGAAGATAAATACAGATGAACAATTTCTGAAACTTCTAGAAATAGAAAAACCCATAGAAATTCTATGGGTTTTGAGGGGTAAAGTGTCCCCTGATACTCCTTCAGGGATGTTGCTGACTCTTAGGTGCTGCAGGTATGCACCATCCATAGTTACATGTATTTTAGCACACACCTGGATCAGTTTCCTGCTTTACCGTGTGGTTGTAGGATTGCACTGCTGACACAAGAAAGTGAATATGTGGAAATGTTTGGTTTCAGGCTTAGAATACCCTCTGAGGGAGGAGTTTGGGTTTGGACACAATTTAAGACACACATGGAATTGCACCTTCTGCCTCTAGAGTGTGACCACTTCTGTCAGGAACCACCAGCTATTCACAGCCTGGGGAGAGCCTAGAGAAGCTTTGAAATTGAGAGCACCACAGGCTTCTGAAGTTAATTGACTTGCTCCTAGGTTAGGAGAGAAATAGAAAACTAGCACTATGAGCTGATGTATTATTTCTTATGTGATTTTGACTACATGAGTCTGGTTATATAAGATATACATGTACAAAGTCATGCTGTATTGAATTTGCTGAATTGCAGCTGTTGGTGGCATGTGATTATTTAGTTTTAGTTTGGATATTTTTTGGCTGGCAAAACCATCCAAAGAAAAAAGAGTTTAGCTGGCATGGAGCTATACTTTCCAAGAAAAAAATAAAGTAGTCTTGTTCCTGGCACAGCTTTGTCCATTACCTGAACCGGTACAATCTACTCTACTTATTTTGAGCTGTACACTGTATCTTCAGCCAGCACTGTTTATGGTGCCACTACCCAGACCTACTGTACACAAAATAGAAGTTTTCCTTATCTCTGTGTCTGTACATGATTTGACTAAAGCTCATGGCTTCCTGCTTACATTTTGTTTCTTGGGAGTGTTTTTGGGTTTGTGGGGATTTTTTTCTTTGTCTGGGTTTTTTGTTTGTATGTTGTTTGTTGTGGATTTTTTTGTTGCTGTTTTGTTTGGAACTTTTTTGGGTTGTTTTTTCTTTTTCTTGATTTAGCATAAAACTTTAGGGTTTCAAATCTATACAGCCAATTCCTGTAGCAGCATACACTCTTGGCAGGGTGAGTGCTCTTTGGGCTCAGACACCTGGAGATGCGATGTGTCAGGGCATGGTTTTTCTACAAGGTGCTGGCTACAAAGGGCTGCAGCGTGGAAAGGGAATGTCCTCTTGTGAACACTGAGGATTTAGTGTCAGTGCTCCAGCAAAAAGCAGAGACCTCTCTAAATACCACACTCTGGAGCACCAGGTATATGTGTTGTATGGTACAGAGATTCAGCCTCCGTGCTCAGAAACAGACACTTGAGAAGGAAACGAGTTGGCCAGGATTTGAAGATGAGCGTTGGATGAATGTGGTGTTTGGCATAGTGCACCCTGTGCTCTCCAGCAGGACCTGCAGTTCTGGCTGGCTCTTCTGAGTCATGGCAGGAAGGGATCTCCTGGAGAGAAAGCAAGTGGCACTTCATGAAAATCAGGCCCCCCCTCCAGGGTGTGGCAGGGGAGAGTACCTTGAAATAAAAGGCCCAAACTTGCCCATCACTTTTGAAGTTAAGGAATTTAATCAGTTTATAATTATTTGGACCCACTTCTTAAAAAGTTTAAACATGTGCATAAATATATTGTTATGAGAAACCTTAAAGCTAAAACTAGGCACAATGTTTTGTAGTGCTAATTGGTGAATGGTAGCATGGAAGGGCTGTGCCTTGTGACTGGGGCACATCTTAATTCTGGTTTTACAGTAGAGGCCCCTTCCTTTCCTGCTGGTCAACTTACTTTCTTTAGATGGTGAGAGAAAAATTACTTCCTTCCCCCAAGTGATGTCAAAGTCTGATGGATGACCTTCCTTACATAGAAATCCTGTAAAATGATCAGCTCCAAAATACTTTGAAATTTTGCAGTCTCTTCACTACCTGTGGCTACTACCGGTGCTTTTGTCTGTCTTTTGAGTTGGGAAGTAAAAGGCCATTTAGTAAGATGGGATCTTTTGAACTATAGCAAAATAGTATTAGGGAAAAGGAGGAGTGAAGTCTATAAAATTCCTGGAGGAAAACAGTGACTGACTATATTTACCACCAAAACTGTACTGGATGAAACAGATTAAAAATCAGGTTAGTAACTTGCTTTCCAGAGGACCTTGCTTGCAGAATTCTTGCTTGTTTGTGGTTTTTGTTTCAGTACTGTACTCAGATTTAGTGTTGTTTCACACTAAGTGTGTAATTTTAGATCTGCTCAGCTGTTTGTCATGTCATTTCAGCTAATAGAAACAAAATGAATCATCTTTATTTTAGCAATGCTTTCTGTATCTTAGCTAATGAGATTTCCAGATAGATAATTCTTGGATTAGTTACCAGTGTTTGCAAACCCCAGACTTGGATTGGGTACTTGAGAAGGTGATGGGAGCAAAGTGGAAAGACAATGTACTAAAAGGTAGACTAAATAGCTCAGTGTGTTTTGCAACACGTGCATAAAATGGTCTGGAAAAATGTTGGCACTGCCCAGCAAAGCATCCTATGGGTAAGGAGGCCCTGTGTGACTGGAATTCACCACCTCTGCAGTTATGCAATATGGTACTTTTGTTTCTTACATACTTTTACTCTTTCTTTCAGAAGGGATCTCACTTGTTCTGTTTTTTAACCTTATATTTTACATTGATTCCTGTTGCTTTAATACTTTACTGTCTGCTGTGATACTAATGATAGTGCAAGTGTTCATCGGGTGGCTTTGGATGAACAGATGGATTTGTCTCTGGCTTGGTTGATTTATCTGTAGGAGAAGTTAATCATGTTTCTCAGTGATGAGGTGTAGCTTACTTGAAAGAGCTCTCTTGGAGGGATCACCACAAGTTTACTGTCACCTGTGAGTGGAATGTGGACATTTGGAGCAGGATGAGACAACAACCTGTGCACAAAACCTCCCAGGTTTGTTGGGGGAAAGCGAGAGGTGGACCACATTCTGATTTGTTTTGCTGGAGGATCTGGAATTGCCTAAATAGATGATGATGCCTGGTGCGTGCATGCAAGAGACTTTCCTAATTAAAAAAAGAATCTATTAGCATAGGGATGCCAGGAGAAAGCAAAAGTTATTTTTAAAGCTTCCTTTCATACAGAAAATATTTTTGAAATGCTAATGGTGGTATGTTTGCCTTGTGCTGCTGTATCATAAGCAAAATTTGCAAATGTTTAAATGCTATCCTATTTTGACACTTGGCAACGTCCGCTCAAATTCTGCTGACATGTTTTTACAGCTTGTTACTACACGCATTGAAGCTCCAGCCTGGAGAAATACTTTGCATTGAGAATGCACAGGCATTTAGTATATGCAGTGTCTCTTCACAGCCCAACAGAAGGGTTCAGTGGTCACTGATGGAAGGTGCCTGTAGTCTGCAATAGTAGCAGAGGACCAGTGGACTTTGCCCTGTGCTGTTTGTTCAGAGAGCAATTAAAATGCCTTAGGTTGTATTTTAGCCTGGAAGAAGACTTTTCTAAAGATGTAGTGATTATTTTAAGAGGTTTTTGTGCTTTGCTGATTCTGGGCAGAGTACAAAAACCACACTTTGAACCAGAAGCACCTAAGTCCCTGGGGACTTACACATGCCTTGCAGTGGGTTGTTCTGCACAGTGGTGACTTCTGCCCCAGGGCATAAGAAGTTAGTCCTCAAAAGGGATTTTTTTTGTTGCCTGTTTTAGTGTCTTTTTTGGAGAGTCTTCTCCTGGCAAAACCAGGAAGTTTTTGGCCTGTATGGAGCTGAATAAACAGATTTTCTCCCCTTTTCCTCTGGAAGTTAGAGGCTATTTCTGGGGAAGCACTAACTTTTAGAAGAGCAAGCAGCCCACTGGATCTCAAAATGCTGAGTGCACAAGTAGTTTATTGAGGTAGAACTTAAATAGCCCTGACTTGGAAACCAAGGTACATTGACTCTTATCTGCAGTTGCTGCAGTCTGCTGAATTTGAATTTGAGGCTTTCATTTGAATGGCAAGAAAATTGTGAGACCTTTCAGCATCCTATCAGCCTCTGAACACTGGCATGGGAATATGTCTTTTCTTTTGAACTGCCCTGGTATTTTTTTTGACGTTACTGCTAGCATTTAAGACTTTCTCACTGTGAAGATGTACAGACAGATGTGTCATAAGGTACTTCATGTTCTCTCAGCTCTCACAGCCTTCTCCTATACTATAGAGATGAAGTTTTGGGAAGAGGATAAGGAGAAGTGCAGCTAAAAATTAAGATAATTGGATGATAACAGTAAGGCACTCTCTAGTTCAGTTTCACTTTGCAGTTCAGAGTTACCCTAAGGAGGAATCTGGCCTAATCTGTCTAATATCAACAGGAAGCTTTTCCTTGAGGTCAGGGACCTTGGGGACCAATTTTGCCATGCATATCGATCGTGAATGGTGCAAGCACTACCAATGAACAGAGATCTACCTGGGCTTCAGTTCCACCTTTACTGACAACTGGGATGTCTGCCATCTTTGGCTGTTGTTGCGCTCTGCCAGTTAATTTGGAAAAGCTTGTATGTGGAGCGACGTAGTGATGGGGAGTCTGGGTCGCTTTTGAAGAACCCTCTTTGCATGGTCCAGCTGATAGAGCAGTGCTGTAGTTACAGGGGCTTTTATTGTATAGACCAGTTGGGTTGTATTCCTACCCTTTAAAGAGTAGCTGCTGAATGTGTCTTGTATCTGCCCCAGGGATCTGGGCTGCACGGTGTTTGTATCACATCCATGGGTCTTTCCAGCTCCCCTTTCACTGGTAGCAGCTTAAAACTCTGACATGTTTTCCTGGGCAGTTCTTTTGGATATAAGCAATTGCTAAGCATTTTGCAGACATGAAAACCTCAAGCAGGTAAGGAAAATGGTCTGAGCATTCATTATTTGAGGTTGAAAAGGACCCACAGGAGACTTTTTAAGTTAAGCTGTGGTCCCTTCTGTGAAATCTGTGAGAACCAGGCTGTGTAACTGTATGCCAATGGATGTGGGAAAGGCAGAGGAGTATTGAGAGGCAGGGATAGAAGAACAAAGGGAATTAAGTGCTTGCTGGTGTGTATCTCCTAATGATCTAGTATAAGATCTAAGGAAAAGGGTGGTACAAATGATGTGATGGGGAGGAAAGGAAGATTAAAAAACCTATTAAGCTATTGTAATGATAGTGCTCTGTGGAAAATGAAAAGTTTCTTATCTTCTTACTTAGTTAAAATATGTAATTGTAGAAAATTCACACCACCACTAGAAGGTGAGTCATAAGATAATTGCAGCTGATCCGCAGGATAGCTAACAATTTAATAGAAGCAAAGGATCCTGACGTCCTTTAAAAATGCTGCTTTCCAAAATACTGAAATGTACAACATGTACGGTCTGGCTGGCTTTCCACGTGTAAAAAGGAATATGTACTTTTCATATAAACGTGTGGACCATCAAAAGGCAGCTGTCCTTAGGCACTGCATCTCCCCATGAGGGCTCCCTGCTGCGAACGGGAGCTGTGCTGTTCTCCCAAAGAGCAAGGGGCAGGGAGCAGCAAAAAAAAGGGAGCAGCAATTTCACTTGAGTCTGCTTGTTCTGAGAAGCTTTTACTGCTCTCATGCTAAAATAAAAATAGCTTCCTCTTCTACTGAGCCCAGTAGCATCTGCCTGCCGCAGGCAGATAGTGCCAGTGTCCAAATTATTGTGAATGCTCATTTGTTGGGCTGAAAGAATAACTAAAAATGTTCTTAATGTATATAATGTAAATATGGAGTAATGTTTGTGGGTGATCAGGAGAGTGGCAGGACAGCTTGGGATGACAGTTTGAAAAATGTGGCTTTGTGTGGAGGTTTACTGGAGCCAAGCTCTGTTTGTAATACACTGCAAAGTGAAAAGCTCAGGAAAAGATGAATGTGAAGGATTTAACATCAGGACACTTTGTCAGTGATTAATGGAACTTGGCTACTTTTGCTGCTTGGCAGTTTTACCTCTTCACAGTGCCTGTTATGCTGTGGGCTATCTATAATCACACTGGCTGTGGCTGTTTGGACCCACAGCACAAACCAGGACAGAGCAAACCGTTCTGGTGTCCTGCTGGTGGCTCAGCTTTTTAATCAAGTACATTACATATGCACCGTGACAAAGAAGCAGACATTTTCAGGTTTTTTTTTTAAATAACTTTAAAAGGGCTGGATTTGGAGGTGCAACATCCTTTTGGACTGCTAAAAATTACTGTTGTTATCTTGGATGAAATTAATTTTGGAGCTCAGCTTCATCCCTCTGAAGGACACCATTTATTTGTTGTTACCCTGAAGCTTGCTTCAATTTTTAGCCTGGTGTCAGTCCTAGTGTAAATAAGGGGAGCTGCAGTGGCTTCATTGCAGATGGACAAACTTCCAGACTGGGCTGTTGGGAGGGTGCAGGCTCACTGTGCCACAGGACCAGCTTTCCCCTTGCTTCTGGAAGGGGAGGAGCAGCACTGGCTGTGAGCTGACTGGGAGGCTTAGGATGGAGCAGCAAGGAGCCTGACAGGAGCAATCCATCAGCAGGAGCCACAACAGCATTATCTGCCAGAATTTTATTTTCCTGGGGGATAGGGGTTCCCCAGTGCTGATGACAGGGTAGTCCTGTGCTTCACATCCCTGCTTGCTCCTGGGGGCTTTCCTGAGTTTCTTTATTCTCATTTAGGAGCTGGATCCCTTCCAACTTAGGATATTCTATGGTTTAGTCTTTTCCAGTCATGACTCTTACGTACAGATGAAGCCTGATTTTGCCATCACTTCTTGATAAACCTTTCCAGGTCAAAAAAGAATAATTATTTTCTCAAAATTTCTGGCCTTGGTTACCCACAGTGGCGGCATGTGCAAGACCAGTCAGGTTTTGCACTCCTGCCTAAAACGAAGCAATGGCTTTAGAGGCATGCCTCTGTGGAAACAGCTGTATTTATGCTAGGAGAGAACATTTCCTCCTTGCCGGCTCCTCCCAGCAGAGCTCACTGCAGCCCTGCCAGCCTTTTGTGGAAGAGGAGTGGCAGTCACTGCCAGGCTGCCAGGCAGACTCCCCGTGCTGCCTCCAGAGGCTGTGTGGGGATGCTCCTGCTGCCCCTGGGGAGCTGGAGGGTGGCTGGGAACCAAATTGGTCACTGGTGATTGTTCCTGATACGTGCCAGAGTAAATCTCCCTGCAAATTTGGGGCTGCATGATTTCCGTGGCTTTCAAAACTTAGCAGTTCCTCCAGACTACAGAAAATGTGCATAATAAGGAAAACCAGAGGAGAAAAACTAACTTGCCGTGCTAGCTTGCAAGATGGCTCATCAATCATGCCTCCTTTAAGAAAGCACCTGGAATTGGAGAGATCAGTCACCCACATCTGCCAAAATACCTCACCCTCAGCTGGGAGACCAAAACAATCAGGATTTCATCGTCCCTGCCATACACCTGAGTTCTGCCCAGATGGTGCACCTAGACAGCTGCATTAAAGGGCATTACAGTCCTTTAGGGGAAGTTTGTCTTTCACACACATCCCGTGTCTCTCTTACTTGACTGGGAGCTACATTTTTGCATTCTTGTTATTTCAGATGTATGATGACAGGCTTTAAACAGCGCATCACATAATTAGCTCTGAATGCATAATTTAACTCCACTGCTATGAGTATGGGAAAGTGCCTTGCCCTTGCTTAATGTAACAGGTGAAATGCAATATATTAAACTCAGCATGGTAAAATAGATGTCTTTGTCTTAGAGCAGGTCCATACCAGTGTTCGGCAGCACTTGCTTTGCTGTCACTTGCCCGTTTGTACCATACTGGTTATAATAGATTTTGCTAGAAATGTTTCTGCCCAGGAAGATCAAAGTTCCGGTTAGGGCTCGGTGGTTCCAGTTTTTACTGCCTGTAGTGGTCTGCATGGCAATAATAGCATTCACAGATGTTTCAGCATCCATAAATTACAAAGAAGCATCATGCAGTATTGAGTGGTTTGTTCAAGAGTGGGTGTTGGCATAGTGTGAATGTGTGCTATGTGTCTGCCTGGGGCACTGGTGTGGTGGAGCCCAAATGTGCTGCTACAGGCGCTACTTAGAGTAAAGAGCAGCTTAGCAATATTTTCATTCCATCGCCCTGGTGAATAGCTTCCTGTAGCATCATTTGTTTTGGGATGCTGTTCAGTGATACCAGACATTAAGAAAATACTCCTCTGTTTTGTTTCTAAGGTGATTAAAAATGTGGGGGAGAGGACACTCCCTTCTGGGTTTGACAGTTCCAGAAATAGCCGTGATTCAAATCTTCACAACTTTCATGTTGTCTCTGAGGTTTGGTTGGTTCAAGCAATTGCGAGCAATAAAAATGGTGCCAGGCTGTAAGTCTTGTCTGAATTTGATAGCTGTGCTTTTCAGCCATGGGTGGCACATGTCTCCTTTCTGAAGAGGTGTGCAGCTATTGCACAATGTAGTGATGCACTCAAACTTTTTCAAGCCAGGTTGCTTTATCTTTGCTCCTAAAGCTCTGGACACGGTAGGTCCTCTTGACTGTTCTACCAGCTTAGTGGTGCCAGATTTTAATTTGCTCCCAGTTGAGCTAAAAGCTTTCCTGACCTCAGTGACAAGAGGAACCTGTTCTGTACAGCTTTGCACTTCAGTGGGATAAGTACTGTGTTCAGGCACTTGCAGACCATACAAATCCTATCACTTTTCCTTGTGAATAAACAATACGCTGGCTCTTTTATTCAGGGCCAGAGCGGCTGAAATAGCATTTATTGTATTTACAAAGGAGCTGCGCTATCTTTGTCAGCAATAACAGGTTACCATTAACCGTTCTAGGCAGCAATTTTCTCATTAGGGGTTTTAATGAACACAGAAAGGTTTACACTTCTTCTTATTTCCAACTTCCTTGTGGTAAACACAGCTCTGAAATGTACAGGAACCACGGCTTCCAGAGCAGGTCTTGGTTCTGAATGTGGGCTGCACTGATGAGTGTAGGAATTACAATACCAAACTCATCAGTTCAACTAAAATAACTAAAATGCCATGTAGACAAAGGGAAAAGGCCTTTATTTCTAAAGCTTCTTTCCCCCCCCCCCCCCAAAAAAAAGAGAACTTGCATATCAAAGAGTTGCCATAGGGATTTTTGGTTAACAGAGTAATTACACTACCAGAACAGACTGGGCAGCAGCTTTGCTGCCATGCTGGAAAGCAGACTGTTGCTTCACTGTGCCTATGGAAGAGATCTTTTGGGGATGTGCTTTGGGTCATAGGAAAGACCCCTTCCTCTTGTTACTTTCATAAGTTTAGCTCCTTACCTCTCTCTGATTTTTCTTCTTTTTAAATATCGTCCTTCTTTTCCATATTCAGTTTTTCCTCATCTTCCATATTGAAGGTGAAACCAAAGGAGAAATTTTTGTGGAACAGATTAATGGAAATACTGCAAATTTTGAGCTTTTTTAAACAAAAATAAACTGCTGTTTTCCAACCCTTTGGTATTTTCCATATCTCTGATACTGACAGAGGTGTCAGTCTTCCCCAAGTGACAGCCTCAGAAGGAGCTATGGAGGGAACCTCCACAGCATTATTCCTTTACCTGCAGTCTATTTTTTGGTAACCTGGAGATTTTTGTATTTTAATTCAGTTAGTGGTTGGTTGTCCTTTCCCCTTGCTCACGCTCCTTTTACTGCAGCCCTTCAGTGGCAAGGTTTTTCCTCTGGTGTCACTGTGATTCTCCTTCCACTCTTCCCGTTCTGCCTTCACTTCTCTCAGTGCTGGTCCTTCACCTCTCTCCCACAACTCTAGGCCCTGGGTGTTGCTGGGGTGGATGTGGGAGAGTGCAGTGTTAGGTACCTGATGTGCTTATGTGCTCTAGCAGGGAATGGGGTATCACGACCCAAAGGAACCTGTTGCGAACCCGCGTTTCTCACTTCATCCAATGTGTATGAAAAAATGCCCATGAAAGTGCCCTGAAGATTATTTTCTTCAACCTGTACACAGTATCTATTAATCTGTTTTTTCAGGTAAAACTTAAGCTATATTTTTTGCCCAGAAAGTATTAACTCCCATATTCTGTGCTAGCTGATCCTAGTAGAGTCTCCATTTGTGGCCTGATGTTCCAGCACTGCTCTCTGTGCTGGACCCTGCAATGGGACTAGTGATATTTAATTATTTCAGTTCTCCCAACTGAAACACAAGTACTCTTTCTTAATCTTTGTTTAAACACCTCAGTGCCTAATGCAACTCACTCTTAATCAGCCAGCTTCTTTCAGTTACTTTTAATCCAACTCAGATGCTTTTGTACACTGCAATTTCACTTAATTTCTGCAGGAGATGAACAGTTTGCCCTTACTACTTGTCAGCTGGGTAAACTGAAAAGAGATCACATCGACTCTCTGAGCTCCACTGAGGGCTTCCCTTGCCTTTGGTATAGCATCCGGCTTGCCGTGATTTGTAGGTCAATGTGTGGCCTTTTTGCTGCTGCTGTCTGTGAATATGAACCACAGTAGCTATTTATTTTCAGAGTATTTCTAGATTAGGTTCAATTTTCAGTCACTTACATGCTCAGTGTCTCTGACCTTGCATATTTGTTGGCTGTTGTCAAAGGTTTGGTTCAGGTGTTTTTCAAGACACTCAAAATTCTTCTCAGTATCTCTGGATTTTTGCCCTATTTTAAGATGTCTATGCTCTGCTTTTAACCTGACAGAGGGAAAATAATTTTCACAGCTTCTGCTACGTAGCCGTCAGTTTTGGTATCAGAGTGGCTTGGGGGTTGCTGTACTGTGAGGGATGACTCCCACTATTTCAAAATGATGACAGGGAAAATTTAGGAATGCTGAAAGAAGCAAAGACATATTGGCAGTCTTTCCTCTGGCAAAAATTAGAAACCAGTCCGCTGGCATTTCAGAAATGTCAGCTTCATGTTACAACCAGAACACGTGTTTTTCCCTTCTGCGTATGCTGAAAATCGGATATTTAACCTCAAATGAAATTTGAAAGAACTTCTTTACTCGAGCATCAGTCACCATGTTATCTCAGATAAGGCTTATAGATCAGAAGCAATGTTTTATGCCGGAGTGTAATAATTTCAGTTTTGTGGGTGGATTGGCCATGGGATGCACAAATTTTGAATCATTCTGTAGTCTTAGGTATGTGAGTAGATTTTGAAGTCAAATCTAATCTTGGCTGAAACAAATAGTTTTTTAAAACAAATTCTCAAGTGTTGTGTGAGTTTGGTAAACCACTTTAAAAGGGGTCTTAAAACATGAAAATGTGAATAAGTGACCTGATTTTTTTAAGGCTTCAAATATTTGCAGCACTAGCTGTAGTCTGTGGTTTTAATATGGGGATATAACATGGACTAAGATGTATGGCTTTGGCTTTTCAAATGTGAAAATATCTATCTTAACTTTCTTCCCTGCATTTGTGTAAAACCAAAGCAAAACTTAACTAGTACTGATGTTTGTATTGTTTTGGGGTTTTTTTATGCCCAAAGCTGCAGTATTCTGTGTAACGAACTACCAACTTACCTACATATAAGTTCTGCAGAAGCAGAGTTAAGCAAGTCTTTGTGGTCTACATTGTGACTTTCCTTGTTAACTGAAACGTGGGGTTTATTCCTTCCCATTTTTAAATGGGTAGGGTTGACGATTCATTTCCCTTCAGACGGTCTCATGAGTGAGCATGGGAGAACAAGCTTCTTCAAGTTGTCTTCTTTTGCTGTGCCTGTGTGTTAATTTGTTTCAGAAGCAGCTCAGTAATAGACTGTTTTCCTCCTCATCTGCTGAAGATACAAGTTGCAGCTGTCCAGGAGGTCCCATCCATATTGGAGGGTGTGGCTGGCAGGACCTTGGTTGGTATTCCTGAAGACACCATGTACCCAGAGCTGCACTTCCCTCGTGTTCATTCCGTGCGCTGCCATGTCCGTGTTTGCCTGCATCCCTCTCTGGCAGCTGGTGCTTATGCCCATTTGTCTTTATTTCATAGCAAATGCGTGGCTCGTTTTACACAAATCTTTCCTATCCATCCGTTAGCCTCCCAGGATGTTCCTAAGGATCTAAACTGGAAAAAAAAGCCCATGCAAAATAAGCAGCATTTGGCTAATGAACACCTCCGTGCAAGATTTTGCACCAAGCACATTTCCCTGAAAGTAGTCTATTTGGCAAGCAGTGAAGTTCTTGGAAAGAAATACTAACGATGTACTAAGCAGGGGAAGCTCCGTGTGTGCTTGTGATTTGGAAAAGTGAGAACAGTCTTTCTAAATCTTCATTTCCTGGGAAATTAAAAACATTTTAATGCTTCACAACTTGAGCTCAAGCAGAATTTAAGTAGGGGAATGTGTCTCAGAGTCAGCAATGGTGAGAAGGAGTAAGACAGCAAGAGAGCTGAATCTGTGAAGTGTAGTTGTGAGCAAGTGGCGGTATGAAGAGTAGATGCCAACCTTGTTAGCACAAAGGAAAGCTCTTGTCTCTCATTTCTACAGACATGTCCTGGGAGGCACTTGCCATGAACAGGAGGAACCTGCAGCATTAATAGCATGCAGAGAGGCTGTTCTGACGCAGAGAAAGCACTAGGTGGTTGTTATTTCCTGTGAAAACTAAAATGGAGGGAGAGCGTGCCAGAGGAATAGGGAGGAAAAAGCTCAAACTAAGTTCAACTGAAGTGTTCCCCCCCAAAAAAGGAGGCTAGTGGGGCAAGTTCACTTTAATCACTGAACATTTGGAAAATCATCCTGTGGGTTGATAGTAGTATTGTGACATCTTGCAGTGTAGATGTTGACAAGAATTTGGTAAAATAATTCTAATAGCTTACACTACTTGGAAGGAGAAGGTTCTGATTGATTTGGCATCTCTGTTGTCTGCCATATGGGTGTGAAGTGGCAGGACATGAACATGGTAGAAGATTCAGGTGTCTGGGTGATGTTTGCCTTCATCCTGCTGAGCCAATGTCACGAGAGGAAGGGGAGCAGCAGCACCCTGCCTGAGTGGAAGCCCCCGTGGTGCTTCCCTGCTGAGAGTGTGGCAGAAGGGGTCACTTTCCGTGCAGCTGGAGGAGCAATGTGAGCAAGCTGAGTTCTGGAGGGAACTGTGGCTTCTTCTCTTTCTGGCCCCTAAGGTTTCTTTGGCCTGAGGGCTGAAGATACACATAGGAGAGGAAAATGTGATCCTAAGCAGAAATCCCTTGAATCTTTATTTTCCATGAGATATTGAGGAAGGGTCAGAGGTTCTGGGAAGAAACGTCCAGTATTTTGATCAGCGAATGAAATACAATTTATTTGTGGGCTTTTATTTAATTTCCTGTTTTTGAGATTACTAAGGGATTTGCAGTAAGGAGATGCATATTCCAGCTTTGTGACTTCAGACCTTTGGTGCTGGAGGTATACTCTGTTTACAGAACTGCAGTTGACCTTTTTAAAATAAACTAAAAGCACTGGAAATGTATTTCTGGCTTGCAGAGTTCAAGATGTCCCATCTAGAACATGCATTCACTTGAATAGCCTAACAGTCACAGTAATTGCAGTTGTTTTTCAGCTTTCAGTGGTAGACGTGTTCTTTATAGAAGGGTTTTTGAGGGAAGCTGGACCTACAGAATCTGCTACTGCAACAAAAAACCCAACCAAAAAATTGGCAAACCAGTACATGCAAAGTTGATGCATCACACCTGAATATCCCAGTGTTGAAGTGGTTGGGGGTGGGTACTAGTTTTGCATCCATCCTGTGCACGTGTCCGGGACCTGCAGTTCTCAGCCGTGGGCCAAGACCACCCTTCTTCTGACAAGGCTGTGGTGGCCTTTTCCAAGGAAATGCAGTCGGCTGGACACAGTCCAGAGCATCTGTGTGAGGAAGAAGCTTGTGGTCCTGCTAACCAAAGTAGACCCTTGGGCAGGGTGGGAAAAGGCCTGTGGGGAGCTGCAGGGTCACGATGGGGTGCTGGTGGCTCCCATACAGCCGTGAGTGCTGCCCTGGCTGTAGGAGACATGCACTGGGCAGTGCTCCTGCCATGAGCCCTGGTTCACTGAGTGCCCTCAGGCCTGCCTTTCCCTGGTCCCGCCCGGGTGGAGCTTCAGGTAGCAGGCTCATGTTTGATTTTGGAGCCCTGGTTTTCTTTTTTCTTTCAGTGAAGTCTTCCTACTTTGTACCCTTTTCTTCAACAGCCTGTGTCAGAAACTCGTTTGTGGTAAAGAAAACTTCCTGTTTTGCTTGATGTTGTCTCGCCAAGTCTCATGTTCCCTCTGTGCAGGCAGAGGTGCATAAAACTGTCCAATTTGAAAAGTGTTCAGAAAGTGAACTTCAGGTTTCTCTAACTGGTTGAAATGATCTCTTTAGCAGATTACCAAAAAATGGAAGTTCATTGAGATATCTGTTGATTCCTCTCCCTTAAATGTTTCTAGATGAAAAATAAATTTGTACTGAGTTGTAGAAACATCAGTAAGTAACCTGAGTAGAATTATTTGTTAGAAGAATGAGTGATGGATTTTATTTTGATAGAGGCGAAACAAATAATTCTGATGAAATTTGACTGTCTTGGGCTTTCTGAAGCTGGTGCTGCCCTCCTACCTTGGTTTGTTTTTGTTGGGATTTTTTTGTTGTTTGTTTGGAGGATTTTTAGCAGAACTCCTGAGAGTTAGGTGTGAGAAGAGTAATTCTCCCTCAGCTTTGAAATAAAGGACTTGAAGACATATTTTTACCTGAATTTTTTCCTAAAAATGTTTTTCTTGTACTCCAGTCTGTTGAAATCAGCAGAACTGTGAAGATTTGCATCAGCTTGGAGACAGAACATTTTCTTGATGCATTTTTAATTCCAAACTCTTAAAAGTAGATGTGCTTTTTTAATAGAAAGAAACCTTTTATTTCAAAGTATGTGCAAAGACTTTCGTGGACAGTTGAATAATCTAAAGTCAGCTGGAATTTCTTTCCTTGTGACATTTTACTTAACCTTCCACATTTTGGAGAAAAATGTGTTGCCTTCAGGTGAACAGTCTCTTTTTACTCCCGTTAAATTCTCCGTGGAGGTGTGAATATATATAATTAGAGACTTGGGGATAGGCTGTGAAATGGAAAATGAGAGAGCAAGACTTCTCCATTTCTGAAATCATCTCAGTGTCATCCACTAATTACAGTGACTTTCTTGTACCCAGGATATTGTGTGGCTGTGAGAGCACTGCAGCATCTCCAGACAAGCATGGGGGGCAGAGGGAGCTTAAGGCAAAGCTTTTGGCTCTCACAGGAAGGGAGTCCTGGAAGATGCACAGTTTGGGAGGTGCTATGGCTGCTTTCAATGAATCTGAAGCATATAAAGTACGTTAAAAACACTGTGGCTCTTTCCAGAAGGTGCAGCTGAATTAAGTGCATGCCAGAAGACCACGGTGTTAGGCAGAGCTTCGTGTAAAGCAGACCATTATTATTGTGGGATGAGGCCGAATATATTGTCACACCTGTGCAGCTCAACAGGCGTTACTTTTTTACAAAAGTATGTTTGTCTGCAAATTGTGTTGATCTTAATTTCAAAACAGCAGTAATATGCTTAACAGACTAAGTAAAATATAAATAGTCACTTGACAGTTGAGAAGGGCTCTTGTGTCTTTTTATTTGTTCACATAGGCTCCTGTTGAAAGCCGATGCTTTCTCTTATACACAATTTTGAAATAGCTTTTAATAATCTGACCTTAGGCCTCAGAGGTTGTACTTAACTGTCAAGTAGTAGAAGCCTGAATCAGACTGAGAGATTAAAGTTTCTATACAGGGAACCAAGTTCATATTTACTATCTGTAAAGAACTTACAGTAAATGCAACCCCAGGTGTAAGAATGTTGAGGCACTGTGCAGGGTGTGGTAAGCCGCGGTTACAGTAGAGATGCTGTAGATATGAGCACGTGGATCCTTTATCTTGCTCTTCTCTTGAGACTCTTGGTGCAGCAACAGAAACCTCAGCCTGTGCTTAAGGGAGCAGGGGTTCTTGGGGACTATGCAGCAGATATTTTCAGTGCATTAGAGGTATTAACCTGTCAGTCAGCTTGGAAGAACAAACTGAATGCTTTTGAAGAGAATCCTGTAATGCTGTTTTTCACAAGTACACTGCATTTTCCGAGAAATGTCAACTAACACCCACAAAATTTTGATTTATTAAACAGTAGATAACCTAGGGTGTTGGTGTTTGTCCTGCTGTAATTAGTTACCTGAATGAAGCACTACACAGGTGTTAGGCACATGGAGGTGAAAGTATGTGTATATATTCCTTTGTAGACCATCATCTTTTAAAAATGTTTGTGCAGGTCCATACCTGAGTTTTGATCAGTGAATTCCCTTCACCAGATGGCCAAGTGCTTTTTGTTGATACAGACTTCAGCTGGGTGGTGCTCTGCAAATTTTATGGGAAAGAATAGCTAATATAGACTTCATGTACACTCATTAATTGCTTTTTTCTCTTTTATCACTTCTGATGGAGAGGTTTAAAGGATATTGAGCCTTGGGGAGCTGAATTTGCCCTTTTTGGGGAAGGTGGGAATGCTGACAAGATAGATGACCATCCCCAGAGCTTGGGTAGGTCATGGCTGTCCTTGGAGGAAAGCAGTATTGCTTTGGCAGACTATCCATCTGTTGTTTCCAAACCTTAGCCGTGTATTCTGGTTTCCTTGCTGCATTACTGACAGTGTTTAACAAGGCACGTCGCTAATGCTTGTCTTGTGATCCCTCATCAGTCAAAGGCACGTTTGCAAGGAGCAGAGAATACATCCCAGTCTGATAGACCATCCTAGACCAGTCAGTCTGGATGGACTTTCTAAATGCCATGGAAATAATTGTTTAGTTGTGTGACAGCTAAATGCTTTTAAAATTATTTTTGTAATAACTTACTTATATTTTCATTGCAGCTTATGGGTCTGTGTCCCTGCCACAGCAGGAAGCACACTCATCCTGTAGGTATGGTCCACTGCTGGGAGAGTGAGTGCAGAGGAGGGACACAGGGCCTCCTCCCTGGCTGTGCCCCTCTCCATTCTGGTGTCCTTTCCCCTGCTTCCCACCTATGCACCCTGGTGCCTCCACTGAGCGGAGGAAGGCAGAAATTAATCTGGAGGGGAAATTGTTCTGCCTGAGTGGGCAAACACAAGGAAGTTGTCTCATTGACTTTGATGCTTTAATCTCTTTTTATGAGCTACCTGGAGTGCAGAGCCCTTTATTTGACCTGCTATCAGAGCTGGCAGGGGCACAGCAGGATCTCTGCTAGTTTGAGCTGAAGGATTTACTGGCTTTTGCCAGCTGCCTTCCCCTTGGCAAATCTCCCTGTGAGCAGAACCAAGAGCAGGGTGTCTTGGTGTGTGCAGCTGGATGCAGCCCCCGGGAAGCCCGGCAGCAGCTGTTACCCGAGTGCTGCACTGTGGTGGGCCTGGGCTCCTGCTTCCCCTTCTGGTCTTGGAAGGCCCTGTGCACTCCGTGGCAGATGGGTGGGAGCGATGCCCGTGTTTCCTGAAGGTTCAATCCCGCAGGCCCTTGTGTGGGCCAAGGGCTGCCTTCCCCTCACTGCACACTGGCAATGTGCCTGGTGAAACTCTGCTTTGCGCGTGGGCTGCAGTTAATCTGTATGAAAGGAAATGGTGCATCCTTGTTTACCTTTCACCTTCCTATGTCCTCCTGCAATTGCTCCCTCATCCCTGTTGAACTGCAGCCCTTGGGCCAGGACTCGCCATCGGTTTGGCAGGGGTGTTCCTGCTGCAGCAGGATGAGATAGCAAGGACCTTCCCTTCCTTAGCCTCACTGGATTGATAGGCTCCCTTCTCCTTCCCTCGTCTCCTCCAGGCAGGGGAAGAGGCTTGGATCTCCTTCCTTAAAATATTCACCTTGTTGACCTTGACTATGACCACTTACTTTTTGTGTGTGCCTAAGCTGTGCTGTTTGACCTCCGTATGTGGCTGGGGGAAAACTTTCTGTCTGCCTGAGACTGACTGTGGGCACACTCAGCTTGCTCAAGAGACTGAGTTTTAGTCTATAACGTAACAGGTGCATGAAAAGATTTAAATGGAAAATCAATGGAAGGCTAATGATCATAGCCAGATTAATGGTTTTAAACCACTGTTTTTCATATCTTGCAAATGAATATAAAAATTTGCAGTTTCAAAGGAGATCTTGAACAATGTAGTACAAGTGTTAAATTTAGCATGAACTGGGGGAGAAGGGGGAGAGTATTGCATATGGTCACGTCAAAAACAGGAGCCATGAGTGAGACAGGCCACCGTGTTCCCACAGCCACAGCACTGAGAGCAGAGAGGGGTTCATGGGAAAACTGAGGACATGTGCCTTTGAAATCCCAGTGGGTTTGTTACTCTTTCCACAGAAACCTTGAACCTTTTGTTTAAAGTAAGCTGCTCACATCAGTGGGAAGCTTAACAGCACTCGAAACAGCTCCCCACCAACTTTCCATTTTCATTGAGGGTGAAAAATACAGATGAATGGAGCCCGATAAGGTCAATTCATTTAATGCAAGTCTTGAGTCCATTTTGCGATTAAATATTCTTTCATTTTTCATAAACTCTTTTCCACTTCAATTTTAAAATTACTCTTGTATAACATGGGAAATGTCTTAAACCCACCACCCCATACAATGAGCAGCACATGTAGTAATACAGAGAAGAAAACCACTGCTCTTATTAGGCTTTGTCTGAGACTATGTAATTTATTGTTACTGCTCTGTGTAATTTCTCTTTATTGTTAATGCAGTATTTATTTTTAATTATTATTAACACACTTATTCTGTGTTAATAGCCTGACTGATGAGCCAGTGTATTTTCTGAGTGTCTTTTAAATTAAATTTCCTTCTAAGATTTTTTTTTTTAGAAATTAGAATAATGCAAGCAATATTAACAGTCAACCCTTTAGGCCAACTGTTGCCTCTTTTTTTCACACACCTACCAGTGTTCTGCAACATCCCATTGCAACATCTGGTTGCTGCCATCACACAACTGTTTACTAACCACTAATTATAGCACTCGGCAATAGAAAAGAAAATGTTAAGCATACTGTGTTGGTATTTTTAAGGGTAACTAGCTGGTTTTATTTCCTACTACTCTTGTAGTTGCATGTTAGCTAACTTGCACCCCAGTGTGTTCTGCTGAAGGTTGTTTATATCTTCCATGCTGAGGTCTTGTTGGGCTGTGGTTGTTATTTTTCTGATGACAGGGCTATAAATTAATTTTGAATTGGATAGCTCTGGGAGACAAAACCCCCACATGTAACTAATGGTCCATAAACAGATGAAAGTTTGTGTTTGAACATCACCCATTGTTTGTGACTTTGTTTTTAATAAAAATATTTTTTAATTTAATAAGGAAAAACAGAATAGACTTGAGCTTCACACTTCTCAAAGGGAGCCAAGTTTCAGCATAGGTGACTTACTCGGGGCACTGGAGGTTCATGACCTGAGCAAAATCTCTCAGATTAGTCCTAAAACCAGCTGGGCTGCCACTGGGGAGGGCTGGCAGTGCATAGCTGGAAGGGCTATTGCAGTCTTGGTGTCTCAAGAGCACATCTGTGCTAATCAAGTCATTGGGTTTTGCTGTGTCTCTCTCTTTCATCTTTCTAAATATATTTATGGAACAGAAGTACTTCCAGACACATCTTCCTACAAAGAGGACTTGTGAGAAACATTATGTGCTTTCAAATAAGGAATAAAATGTACTTGCTGATCAATTTTCTGTCCTCATTAAGTCTCTCAGAGGTGAGTTCAAGGGAAAAAATAAAGATGGGAAGAGTTTGGAAATGAAGTCTATTTACAGTGAAAAAAGATAACTCAAGAATACTGAAAAAAGGCTGAAACTCAATGGCTGGAGAGATGGAGAACAGACTCAATTGTCCTAATGTTGTGCAGCTGCACTACCACATGAATTGTTTTCACTTTACTATCAGATATTTAATGCATGTGGGTAGCCAGTGTTCTCTTTTTGTTTGTTCTAAATATTTCCTATGTGTAATGCAGTAAAAGATGTTGTTCTCAGTTGTTAGAACAGAACAATTTGGTAGAGCAAAAAAACACTCATCAGTGTTTGCACACACTACAAATTTAATGACAGAAACAGACTAATAATAGAAAGTTTATTCCTGTAATAAAGGAAAGGAGAAAAAAAAGGCAAACAAACTCATACCTTGAATGTGGAATTTCAGTTTAAGGAAAAAATTCTTATCATAGTGATCCACTTTTAGTAATTAGTTGTGTGCACTCTTAGACCAAATTTGCACACAACGTGCAGGGTGAATCATTTCCTCCTGTTCCTGGATGCACAAGTGAGATTATTTCTCTGTTGTGCTCCTGGAAATTCCAAGGGTGCACAGAAAAGCATCCTTCTGTGCTTCTAATAAGCAGGAATGTGTCTGTAGCCAGCAATGTCCCAGAGGTTCTGATCCAAAGCTGTGAAACTTGGTTTTTCACTATATAGGCTACTCCACTGGGGGAGGGGGTGGGGAGAAGGGGCAAGATGAGTATTTTGGGTCTTGAAGGGAAGTTAAACTAAATTGTTCCCTGTGAGGTGAGGTTTGTTTCTTGGATTTGAGGTCATGGCGAGACAGGCAAAAATAGTGTTAATGCACAGCTATATATTACCAGTATTTTCCATTTATCTGACAGGTGAAACAATGCTGATGAAGTTTAATGAACAAATGAAGTAATTATGCATTATCTTGTGATGTAGTCCTTACAAGAAAGAGAAGTGTATAAATCTAAAGACCGCATAAATGAGGGAAGATGAGGAAAAGCACTCAGATAATTCTGCTGGTTTTCTACAATGTTGCATGATTTGCTATTTTGTTCTTCCATATTAATGTTACATTTCAAGGTGCAAATTTTGTTAATCCTTCTTCCATCACCAGTTTCTTATATTTCCTGGTGTTTCAGAAGACATGTGAGCTAATAATTGTTGAGTCTAGGGAAGAACAGTTTTCTTTCTCTCCATACCTCGTATTTTGACAGACACAGCATACATTCATTCCACTTTCCTCTTGCTTCCGATTCTCATAGAACGAGAGAGAAAGGGAAATGTGAGGGGGGGGAAAAAAGAAAATGGTTAAACATCCTTTATAATATTTGCTGTTGGGGAGGATAAGGGGAGGATTCAGCCTAGAAGGCCCCAATTAGGCACACACTAGTGAACAAGCAATTTAGTTTTAGTTGGCTGTTTCCACCAGGAGGAAGTACCTTCAGTGTGAAGAGACTTCTTGGGTTTTGCGGCAACCCTGGAAGCAGGACGTGAGCACCATGCTTTGCTTTCCACCTGCTCTGCTGAGTGTGTGCCGGCATTTGGAGTCGAGTTAAGGTTTCACATGACCCTGAGATTGTCATAAGGGATGAGAACAAGTCCTGACCCCCTCCAGGACCTAGGGGAAGATTTAAGAAGATGCATTGTCATGTTTGCTCTTTTCCTTGCTCTATAGCAAGCTCAGGTCTCCCTAATCTTGAGAATGGCACCTCGAAATACAGGTTACAAGTTAGGCCTATTCAGTGACAATACTTTGTCAGTCAGCATCAGGAAGGTAAGGGGCAACTGGATCAATCTTTAGCCTCTACATGCAGTGGAAGTGTACACCTTCCCATTTCTTTCTTATCTCAGTAGACCGTGGAGGGAGATCAGTGTCAGTATCGAGGAGGAAGGGGACTTTCAGTGAGAGAAGAGTGGGAAGGTGAATGCCATCTTATGACTAGCTCCTTGCTGCATGTCCTTCGGAGTCAGCAGTTTGGTGCATGGGATATTTGCATGCAACTTACACTTTGGAATATGCATGTCAGAAGCCATTGGCACTGGGAAGACAATTACAGGTTGAACACATTCCATATTTTTCCATATACTTCATTGTGAATACGTACAGAATAACGTTGCTTTTATGTAGGCTGCTTTTTAACTATGGTAAGTGTCTCAATGTTGGTTGGAGCTCAATAATTAAGTAATTCTAAACAGGGTTTAAAATCCTAGATAGCTGAAGCTATTTTTAACATGTGGATTATGATTTGGCTCTCCACAGTCTTTGTCTTCTCACCCAGTTTTATCTATTGTAGCATGGCTGATAAAGGGCTGGTGTCGTGTGCTGTGCGTTCTTTGTCTCAGCCATGAGGCTGCTGACTTCCTCCCTTTTATTTCAGGAGGTCATTAGTGCTGATGAGATTAGAGGTTTATAACTTCAGGTCTAAGTCATTATTCCTAATTTAATCAATGCATTTGAAAATGTTTCCTCTAATAAAATTGTAATGACTTTACATGATTTGTCATGCTTATCAAAAACATGGTTTTAACATTTTTGTATTTAGAGGCACTGAGCTTCTGGAGAAGAGTACACGTTAGTACATCATTGCTGGGCCAATTTCCTGCCTCTCTGTCTCTCTCTGCTGTAAATCAGAATAACCTAGTCAGTGTAATCACAGTGATGTACAGCCAGCGTGGCACTGGAGTCAGGCCTTCACAAACAGCATAAAATCCTGGGAGAGGTCCCTCATGCAAGCACGATTACTTCCCTGCCGCCACCTTCATCATTCAGCTGGGTGCTTTGCCTCCATATGAAAGAGACTATCAGCGGGCTCATGATAAAGGAAAAAATAACCATCTATAATGTAGAGGCTTGACTGGAGAAATGGCTTTTATGTTGCAAGGAGAATGAGATAAATAGCCTCCCACAGTTACTAAGGTAAGGGGAAAGCAGCAGTGTTACGGCAGAGCTGGGTGTTTGTTTAGAGGCTTTTGAAGAAAATTCATTCAAACGCTTGGTTTTCAGGAATGCTTCTGGAATGTGCTAGGACTACTATTTAATTCAAATTACCTCTCTCTTAAACAGTGTACTGTATGCATTTGGGTTCAGGCAGGTGAGGAAGGATCAGGGGACATGAATTTACTGTATGCCATGTAGATGAGTCCCCTGTTTGAACACACAACTGCTGCTGTTCCATGTGCTGCTCCCCCAGGTCAGCTTCTGTGGGTTGGAGCAGGAATGGAAATCAAGTGAGTGATTTTGATCTTGCAGGTGGTGAACTGATGCAAGGGGGGAGGATCTGACTGTGTCTATGGTCGAATGAAGGGATCTGTGGGAGGGCTGACAATTTTATTAGCTCTTGGCCTTGCTTGGTGTCCAAAAAGCAGGTGGTGGAGTTGACAAGGTAGATGCAGTTGTGATAGAGGGGCTGCTGTCAGGCAGTGCAATGCACTGGCAGCAGAGGGGTGTCAGCTCACTGGGATTCCCTGCATGGACTTTGTGAGTGTTACTGCTCCTCACTGCTCCTAGAGAGGAAAAGCCTCCCTGTAGGGCAGTGTTTAGGATATAAACGACCAAGTCCTTCTGCCCTCTTCCTCTAACCCTAAGCCACTTGCTCCTTCTGACAAAAGCAGCGCGTGGGTAAAAAACACCAAGAGAGGTTTTTGCCTGCGTGTTTTAGCAGCGTGGTGGCTGCGGATACAACAGCGTGTAACTGGCAAATCACAGTAGGCAGATGGCAGGTCTCGCACTAGGAGAGGATGTGTAAACGACCAAAGATAGGTTTTAACAGTTTTTTTCAAAGCCAGAAGTTTGTCACTGTATAAGCTCTCAGTCTAAACATCCCTGTGAAATTTCAAGCCTCAAGTCTACTAGTGGTTTATTGAACAATTTTGGCAACTGAAATGGATGCTGTGACTCACCATGTGCACGCCTGAGTGTGGGGTGTCTTGCACGTCTCAGGCATCTGCTGCCTCTCTGCTGTCTGATGGGCTTACCCAGCTGGCCAACCTGCCTCTGGTCTGCAAAGGACGAGCAGGAGTAAAACCGACCCTGGGAAACAGCCATGTGCAAAATGCTTGTGTTTGTTGACAGGTTAGGGCAGAGCCATTGCTGGTAAAGTGGTGGCATGTTGAGTGTCACTGGCTGCCTTTGGGTGTTCACTGGAACCACGTGCCTCTGCTGCCACTGGAGGGTTGGTTGAGTTTGACCTTTAGTCTTAAGGATAGGAACTGCTGATTGCCTTCTGCATCCCCAGTCTTTGCTGTGCAGGGCTGCGTGGGGGTGCGCTGTTGCTCCGCAGACAGCTGAAAAGATCAGGCTGGCTGTTCTGCCATTCTGACCTCTCTTCTTTCTTTTTTTCCAGACTGATCTGTTTTAACAGCAAGACTCAGTTAAGGAGAAGAGTATTTCCTGTACAAATTGCCCTGTGCAAATATGTAATGTAATTCAGCTCTGTGGAACTTCCATTTTCTCTATGAACATCAGCACTGGCGCTGCCCATTTTCTTTTTTCTTTTTCTTATCAATTTTCTTTTTTCTTTTTTTCTGCCGTTTTAATACTGCAGAGAAATAATTTTCAGTTCCCAGGACCTGACAGGTACAGTGATGTTAGATACCTCAGCAGCAAGGAGCCAAGGGATGAATATAGTCCGATTACCACAAAATTAGGATCAAACCATTAGCAGCTTGAGCAGCAGATCATCATCAAATCAGCAACCCAAAACTAGCTCTAGTGATTAAACTACCCTCCTTTTATTGGCGTCAATAGTGCAACTCTCAGTAACATTTGTTGAGAAGGAAATGTGCTCCCAGGAAAACCAAGGATTTCTTTTTCAGATGCTTTTTTAATGAGGATGGAAAGCTAAACTGAGCAAGGTGTCAAAAGCTCTAACTTGTCCCCTTCTGAAGTGTGCTGCCTATGCCTGACAGCCACTGCTACATGGGCCCCTGTTTATTACTTCTGTCTTGTGTTTGTAATTTTTTCACCCTCTTTGTGTATTTTTATTCTCACTGGTCTCTTTCCCTTTTTTTTTTCTTTGACTTGAACTCTATGACTCATGCCTTAATTTTTGTTTATGTTCCCACTCTGCTTAAGGGCTCCCTATTCACTGTAAGAGTACATTGCAATATGTAACATTTCATTGTCTCTCTTATTTATTTCATAGCTAGAAAATGAAGTTAAGTCATGGAATGGGCTTTATTTGTGGAATTGGAGAAAGTGTTTCAGCAAATGACCAGCAACATCAGTAGAGCCTAGTTATGTATGGTGCTGGGCCCAAAATATGTGTACACTTAGAAATTCAGACTGAAGCTGGTGACTAGTTTGAGGTGGACAAAGTTTGTAACTCTGACTTCTTTGAACCAAACAGATGAACCTTTGGAAACATCAGAAACAGTAGGTTTGGAGAGAAGAGCTACAGGTCTCACTTCACGACAATGGTCCTTGGACCTTGGATGTAGATTGAATAGTCTGATTAAAATCGTTGTGAGTTGGATGTTAGGAGTAGGTCCAAAATGGACCTTGGGGAGCATCCCCTGGGAGCTGTTGGTAGGTGAGTGCTGGTGTGTCAAACCACGTTAGCTCATTTGAAGCAATTAGCAGTTGGAAGAAGTGGGGTTAGGCTTCACTAGAGCAGTGGCTCTGGAAAATGGGTGTTGGACTCTGTGGCTCCCCTGTTATCACCTCTCCTCAGGTGAATGTTTTTGGAGAGGTGGAAGGTGGTGTTCGGCCACTGCATTTGAGTCCCACCCAAATGCTGGGGGAAGCTGAGGCAGATGAGCACACACCATGTGTGTTTGTGTGGGGTGCTAGTGGAGTTCAAGGTTTCCGTTTTGCTAAGGAGCCGTTTTTTGTCTGATGAGTGAAAAAGCTGTTTGGAGTTTCCTGAGTCATGTATCATTACTGCTATACTGCATTTAGGAGCTATTTGCTCTTGTTTTCCTGCTATTTGACTAATAGAGTTCAGCTGGGCAGTCCCTGATCCTGCTGGCATGTTACTGGCACTGAAAGGTAAGTATAGAACCCCTGGAACTTAATTCAGTGGTGCCAGTCCCTGCTGCTGGCTGAGCAGACTATTGCTTGAAACTCTTGCTCTTAGGTGTTTCTTCTTATTTTTTGTTTTATTTGCATTAGGGAGAAGATAAATCTGTTCAGCAGCATCTGTGCATCACCACTGACATTTTAATTTTCAGTTAAAAGATTTTAATTAAAGTCCAACATAATTTGGTATGAAAAATGAGATTGAATTGGTATTATACAAGCAGACTGAACTAATGTCAATTTATGTATCAGTTTCAGGAACAGCTCTGTCTGATTAATCCAGGCAGTAGCAATGTTTGCTGGAAGGAGCTCTAGTTGCTCTTTTTGTATAATTCTGCCATTATTCTACCAAGATAATTGTAGAGAGAGAAGCTTTGTGCTGGTTTTCCCAGTTTCTCTCTGATGGAGTTCTTGTTCTGCTTCTGTCTCCTTCTGGAGGCTGTGTTATCATGCCTGCAAGACATGATTGCCCTCTAGGCTTCAAGGAGAGATTTGTGTGGAGAAAATGTTTGTTCTTGCAATGCCTCAGAATGTACCAAGATTTTTTATAATTATGCAGGTTGCATTTGGAAAGGTGTTGGTGGAATCATGGCTCTCTCTTAGCTGTGTGTCAGTGTGTGATGTGTGCTTACACAGCTACATGCTGGTGCTTGTGTGCCTGTCTCAAGCCACAGGACTTAGCACAGCTTTACTCTCAATTCCTTGTGTTAGTCACAAATGGAGTATAAACATGTCCAGGATGTGTATTTAAAATACATCTATTTGCTAAACATTGTCTCTTTGCAAAGGCTTAAATAGAAAACACAAGAAGATTTTCCAGGCCTTAAGTCCCATTCTTCCCTGTAGAATAAACACCTGCATCTAATAAACTTAATAGACATTTTCTGTCTCTGAAAATTCTGATTAAGCTATGGGCAGTATGTAATTTTCTTGCTGAGGCTGTGCATATGGACATGCTTGGGAACCTGGTTTTGGGTTTGTACGGGAGCAGCTCTGCGCAAGGTCTGCTGAAACAAACATTTTTTCTTGTCATCGCTGTAAAAGTCTATAAAAAGGAAATGGCAGAGGTAATGGGGTACTTCTGTTTATATTTTCTGGTAGTACATGAATAAGAGCTCTCAAATACAGGAAGACAAAACAATTACAATGAAACTTCTAAGTAAGAAACCAGCATATAGGATTATCCAAACTCATCTGTTTATTATACCTTAATTATTGGGGAACTCACGGTGATAGGGATATGGTTTAGGTTGAGGCTTCAAGTCCATGTCTCCTGCCTGCTCTCAGATTATGTTTATGGAAAGAAATGAAAAGGGTTATTTTTCAGGTATGTAGTCTGTCTTTTTTCCGGAAGATATTCCAAGTAATCATGTTGAAAAAAAACACTCGGGAATGATGTGTGGTGTCTTTTCTGCACTCAAAAAGAAACATCTTATTTTACCAAGTTATTACACCAAGACAACTGTTTCACTTATTTTTGCTGCATGCTGCTACATTCCTACCATAAAGATATGATTCACAAAACATGTAGGTTTGATCCAGAGCTAGAGCAGTCTCTGAAAACAGAGGGGTGGTTTTGTGGCTCGGTGTTACAACATGTCAGCAGCATTCACAGCATGTCTGCCTTCTGTTTCCTGCGTGATTTTGGGTGCCTTAGAGATCAGCAAAGCATGAAAATGTCTCTTAAGTTTCACTGAATACAGTAGATCTGTGTTTAAATGCTTCGTTGACTCAGCAAGAGCTGGGGATGTATCATCAGATCTGTGCTTCATGCAAAACAAAGGAATGGAACTCCTTTCAACACGCTCTGTTTGTGTGGATGTTACTCTGGAGTCAGATCTGTAGCTTCAGTGGTTCATATGTAAGTACCCCTGACTCTGTGTACAACATATGGAACACCTGTACTTGAGATTTTCAGAAACGGAGTGCAAGGAAAACCTGCTTCCTACCCAGTTTTGTGTATTTGCCTACTGGATTTCAGAATTTGATTTCAAGCCCTAAGTGTTTTCAGGCAGTAGAGAAAGGACACTTAGCGTTAAGGTACCCAGAATGAGTGTGTCACGAAAAGTAAACGATAAACTGTGGAAGGTAACAGCCCAGCTCAGTTAATACTCTAAAAGTGTTCCACCCGATAAACTGTGGAAGGTAACAGCCCAGCTCAGTTAATACTCTAAAAGTGTTCCACCCTTCAGTTCTTTACAGGTTTAGTTACATCACTTCTCCTGCTTCTGATGGCCACTTTGACCCTGAAATCAAAGGATGTATGCAGACCTCTTCAAAATTTGTCCTTTTGAATTTTAGTATTTTGTCTGATTTCTGGATGGTGTAGTTTCCATAGTTTCATACACCTTCCCAATGTTGTGTGTGAGTTTATTCTGGGGCACATTCTTATTGATAGGAGAAAACAGTTTTCTGTGAGAGTTTAGGAAGAAACCACAGATTGAGGTTGGGTTATGCCAACTTTACAACCAAAATCTCTGTCTTGGTGTGGTGGTGGACAGTGCAGTGCTTGTTGAATGACCACATTTCACTTGGAGCTCTGAAATCAGTGTTTTGAGTTTTAAAATACCAGCAAATGGTTGCAGGGTGAGCATTCATTTTTCATGAGGGCAGTAATGCTATTTCAGTTTGCTGAGCTACAACAGTGTGCTTTGATCAACAGAGTAATTTAGCAATTACAGAGTATCTGATGTGCCTCAATTTACCGAGCAACTGAAGAACTCAATGGCAGGTAATTTGTCATTTTTAATTGTCTTTGGAAAATGAGTTAGAAATGTATTATTTTCCAAAGAACATAGTTAAAAACCAAATGTTTGCCACTTTACTGCATGCAAAGAGTTGATTCTTCTTCTCTCAGTTACTAATGATCTCAGATGAAAACACCCTATGGGAAAAAAAAGAAATTTGTTTGGCTTATGTATAGGCGTAAGGAGGAACATAATTTCAATAAGCTTCAATATTGATTCAAAATCAGAAAAGAGCAGAGACAAAGCCCACTGAAATTAATAAGCTGTGGAGTTTAGTGTCTATGGTAGTTCTAAGAAGATTTAATTTTTGTTAATGTATGTGTAAAATGTCTGGTACTGTTACAGTGTTTTTTACTTTTCTGACTCCAAATATGCCTTAAAATTGTATATCCAGAAAATAGGGTACAGTTAAAAATGGGGTTTTCACAAATCTCATACCTTGCTCCTGTGGGCTAGATTCTGCATTCATTACACTGAGCTAAGTAAAGAACAATTGCTTTGTGTGAGCTAAGGGAATACAATGTGATTCAGATCAATGCGAGCATTAGGGCATTCATATTTTACTGCAGCCTCTGTTGCTGAACTACAAGACAGAAGCATGTGCATACCATTTACTGTATCCAAGGACATTGTCTAGACTGTTTTCTATCTTTTCTATATTTTTGCTTTAGGAAACATGATGATAGTGTTAGAAACTGGACTGTAAACAATGTGTGCTGGATGCAGCAAGTAGAGCTGTTCTGCAATTACATAAGGTAGTTCAGATGAAAGAGCCTCTGTGTTCTGTGTCTGAGAGAGGAGACTTAATTAAGACAGACAAATTCTCCTGGGTACAACAAAGTAGTTCTCTGCTTACAGCCCTGATTAGAGTGTAGTTCTTCTAAATGCATTACCAAAGTCTTCATTATTATAATTAAACAGATATAGAATATGTTGGCCCTTCATTGCATAAAGCTTTGCTTTAGGGTTAAGACTAGAAATTTCATCAAGAGCTTTGAAATGGAAAGCTGACAAGCAAAGCAAATGATTTCTATAGTTTTGTATAATTCAAAAATTATTGTCCTTTTTAGTCTTCCATTTAAAGACAGACTTAAAAGAAATTACATCTTAAATGGTCTATTTACAGCAATATTATTTTCCTGAGGCAACCAGCTAGAAAAAACTAGTGTCATCTGTAAAAATGGAGCTCAGAAGTTGGCTTCTCCCACATATGCTGGGTTTGGAACAGTCCAGCCCGAGAATGGCTGTGCTCCCCTGGGTCTGTGGCGCTCACTGCTGCCTGCTCCTGGTGCTTTCTTGCTTGCCTCTGGCCTCTTCTTTCCAAGAGTTAGCAAGTCCTGCAGCTAAAGAGAGATGTTGCTCCAAGGTAAATAAAGTGGAGGAGTATACATGTTGGGGAGCATTCATTGCTTATACATCCAGTGAAAGGAACTGATGAAAAATAACAAGAAAGAAGAAAGGAGGGAGTTAATATTTCTAGAAGAAAAAGACCTTTTCTTAACATTTGTCTTTTCACTGTATCTGCTTATGTAAAAAACATACCATTAAATTTAGAATTTGTTTCCCTGGTGGGAGGGATTACCTTTAAAAGTCTCGAAAAGCCAGACCACTGGGGTTTAAAAAGGACTTGAGGAGATGTTGGATGAACAAATGCAGTCACACCTATTTTAATCTAAATAGAATATTAACAAATGAACAGTGTGACTGTGGGGACTAAATGTGTGTGTTTGTAAGATTAAAGCTTAAAATGAGCAACAAGTGAATCACACAGTTGTTGCAAAGCATAATCTATGCTAGAGGGCCCATTGAATGAACTGAATGCTGAGCTGATTCTTGTCCACCAACAGTGGTTCCCAGTGCTCACTAATGTCACCCTTCTGCTACCACTTGTTCACACTTGCAAAACTAAACATGGCCAGCATTTAATAGTCCTTTAGTACCCTCTGGAATTGCTCTGGGCAGAGTATGTTGGTGTTAATGACAACTGTGCAAGATAAGGGAAACTTGTGGTTTAGCAAAGGAGCCTGTGGCCTTCTGTCCTGGAGAAGGCAAATACCAAACTTGGACCTCTTAAAACAAAAAGCTTCCCCAAACCACTGGCCCAGCTGCTCCTGCCTCCATTGCTAGACACCCCCTTGTCTCAGTTTTGAAAGACAGGTGTCTGCTAAGGAAGGCAGAAGCCCCCCCTTGAAGTGGCAGATATAACCTCCTTCCCTCCAAGTTATTATCAAGGGCCTTTAGGCAAAGATGTGGGAAATAGGAATAACAGTTCTTTACTATTATATATCTATATGTGTATAACCAGTCAAACAAAACAACAACAACTCTGGCAGTAACAGCAATCACAAACCCAGTGCCAGCCTTCTCGGCTGTCAGGCTATTTCCCCTCGGGTGCAGTTCCGCTCGCAGCCGGCAGGGGCGCTGGCGGCTCCCGGTGAGCAGGGCAGGTGCGATGGTTCCCCCGCGGCTGCAGGGGGCGCTCCGGAGCGAGCTCGGGGAGCACGCGGCACTGGTGGTCTGGGATCCCGGGAGGGATGGAACAAAGGCTTCACAAACCCCTGGGCAGCCGATCCCGGACTCTCAGGAACAGCAGGCTGGAATGGCAGGCTGGAACGGCAGGCTAGAACGGCAGGCTGGAACGGCAGGGACGGACGCAAATCCCGGGTGGCAGGCGAGATGTATCCAGATGGGAGAACCCCACGGAGGCCCAGGCAGGCAGGGCGAGCAGGGCTACAGCGTAGCGAAAGCTCGAAGCAGCAGCGGGGCAGGGCAGCCACAGCTCGGTCTCCAGCAGGGCAGGGAAAGCGGCTTTTTGGGGGTCCCGGCGTTGCTTCCAGCAGAAAGAAAGAACGGCCAAAAAGAAAGAAGCAGCAGCTCCTTTCTCTGCAGCTTCTCTCTCCGGACGCTCAGAGCGAACTGACCCCACACCCAGGTGTAGACAAAGGAGTGGCCAGGCCCGCCCCACTCCCCTTTTTGTCTTTCTTAAGTACAGGTATTTGTCCCCTAGCAACACGCATATGGGAGAAAATTCCTTTAACAGGAAAAAACTAAGACTAAACTAAAACCCCAACACCCCTTTTCTGCCATGTAACCCCCCCAGGTGAGGGGGTGGATGGAGACCTGACAGAAGCTGCCTTTTCTCTGAAGGTACTGATATTTGTGTGTCAGAAACATTTTTGAGTCTTGTGGAAACCACGAGACAAATCCAGAGCAGATAGTGTTTCCTAAGGGGTCTTCCTGGGCTCATGAGCTGAACTAGAAGCCAGGAGGTTCCAACTCTTCTGGCTGCAAATCCAACATTTTTCTTCTTGCTCAACATTTTCTGAATGTTGCAAGTGTACAGAACTATTGGAGATTTGAGGTGTTACTTTCTCCATGTAAGTGCTAAGTTATGTTGCAGCTGAAGTACAGTTATGCTGCGGTTAGTGTTCAAATTTTTTCTCAAACCCCTATAACCACTAATTCATAATGTTTAATATTAACTGGATGGAAGCAATTGCAACAGATTGGTGATACACTTAAACTGTAAAAATGCATATGTAAAACCCAAGGGATTGTAATACTCAGGCGTGCTGATAGTTTAATTCTAAGAGAAAAGATTTATGATTATTTAGCAAATATATATATTGACCAGGATAAAACTACATTATAATTGCATTCCTTTATTTGTTTAAAAAAACCAAAGCCAAATGAGGAACTATGGTTTTTTTTCTCTGAGACATGGGCTATGGGAAGTAAGAGAGTTCTGCCCTTGAAGGTGGATAATTTTGAACAAATGGGATTAAAAATTGTAGCACATCTCCATAGCAAATCAATTATTCTTTAAATAAATTGGGTGTTTATGATGCTGCAGTTTGCATCTTATCGAGGTGCTTGTAACCTGCATAATTTACTCCTTATTTTGATGACTAATGTAAACATTCTGTGTCTGCATTGGTAAAAATTTGGAATATTCCTACTTATGAGAGTCACATAATAAGATTTAATGAGGCTACCAGAGCTGTCTCTTGAATACTTCTTTCTTTTGTATTAATAGAGAAGTCTGTGTTTTGCTTGTAAGGGAGATGCTTAATTTGTCGTATGTTGCTAAGTGCTCCACCGAACTAATTGTTTTACTTGTATGTTGTTTCCAGCCCTGCCAACTCCTTTAGCAGTGTAGGAGCACATTTTGTGGCTTGAAACTGCTGTGATACCAGCAGGCATGATTTATGTCGACACCTTCCTCTTCAGCCCAAGGATGCTGAAGGGGGATGGATGTATGGTATGCACCATGCCCATAGTTGCAAAGCTAAAAAGCTGTAGATGGGAGAAAAATAAAAGTAAAAAAATACTTGAGGGATTTTTGAGTCTGTAGTTAAGTACAGATACATTTCAATGCTCGTATTGTAGAGGAGCAATCAGAAAGTTGTCCCTAATCCTTGTTGACAAGGAGCTTGTTGAGCTTGTTGACAAGGTGTCAACACAAGGGTTAATAAATCACAAATGGGACAGGCATGGCACCGTGCAGGGAGGTGGCTCACACCTGCACCCACACCGAGCACCGGGGCTGCCGCAAGGATCTGTCCTGTGGGCTGCTGTGGAGGTGGTGCCTGTGCCCCCATGGAGAGCCTGCACACCAGCTGTACAAACTCCTACACCTCAGGGGCACTCCCCTCAGTCGATAAACAGTTTCCTCAGAGGAGCTGATGCATTTGTTGGGTATGCTGAAAGCTGCTTTTCTCTCTTGCAGAAAATGAGGGCCTTTAGATAGCATGTGGCAAAATTTCACCCCCGAGTGCATCATAGGTCAGATAAAAGACTGCCCTGTCTTGCCCATATCCTTCATATTTGACTTTATGCATTTTATCTCAACCTATTTAATAATTCAACTATGAATGACAATTGGAATTTAAAAAAAAAATCCCATTAAACCAGTTTCATTACCTAATGTTATTGATTTTTTGTAACTTCGTTGCTAAATTTAGGTGTAGGGGTTGATCTGAATTGGCGTAAATGTGATTAATGAAGAAATAATTTAAGTTGATTAAAAAGGGCTTAAAATAATGTGATTAGCCTGTTGAGATTTGTGTGGCTTATTGGATTACACATTTTATTCCTGGAGGATTGCTGTAAGATTCAGAATAAAATTAAATTGGTCACCCTATTCTGGGCCCCCAGTGCTTGGTAATCTCCAGTGCCATGATGCCATGCAGAAGGCACAGTCACACTCAACCATTTTCTTTTGGAAAAACAGAAGATTTAATTTTTGAGTTAATATCTAAATAATCAGGCCAAAAAATAGCACCGAAGTCTGGTCTGCTCTCCATTAAATGGGGCTTAAATGAAATCATGCTTGATCTCATGGGATATCCTTTTGGAAGGAAGGAGGTGCTGATGAAAAAGTGATGAAGACTCTGCAGCCATCCTTGGGAGATTGTGACCATTGTCAGTTTTGCTTTTCTTGTTCAAAGTCTTGGATTAATTTTGAATGTGTTGATTTCCAGGATTTAAAAGAATGTATCACCAGACAGTACTTATCTTCAGATAATCTTTATATAATCATCTTAATAATCAATGATCCTTGTAGATCCCTTCCAGCTCAGAATAGTCTGTGATCTAAAATCTGTGACATTAGTCTACATTTTAAGTTTCTAAGGGATCCATAGGGAAATGTAATTTGAAGGGCTTTTTAAAGTACATTGATTAAGGATTTAATTAAACTACTCAATTGAAACCATTACGTTCTGAATAATAAATAATTCTGAATAAAAGTGCCCAGATACTTCTTAATTAGGGCATGATGTGTCTGCTAAAGTTTTTCCTTATATTAATGCACATTTTTATTAATACTAATTTAATAATTATTAATATGGACAATATGTGTATTGAATTAAAAGAATCTGTACTCCCTTAATTTAATGTGTTTTCTAAAATCTTCCTTATCTTTGTGGCACTTGTGAACTTTCCAGTTTTCAAGGCAATTTCTAAACTGAGAGCATCACATGATGGACAAATACAAAGATATTAGAACTTTTCTATCCTGAGTAGGTACTATGTTTATACAACCAACTATACTATTTTGTGTTATGATCTTTTTGTTATGTTCTTTGCTGATCAGCTGTGATGACGAAAAAATTTCCCCAGAATTATTCTCCTGCATCAGAGTCCTGTAAATAAGGACTTGCCCCTTGTGGTTTCAGAATTATGACCTTGTATTTTGCTCCTTATTGGAAGATACTTATTTTTTTATGTATTGCTTGTCAAGCAGTCTTTTGACTGCTGACTCACATTCTGGTATTCATCACTGTTGAAACTTGGCTGTGTATCATCTCCAGACTCCATGTGTATTGATTTTATGCTTTCTTCCAGCTCACTCTAAAAATGCTAAAGAGCACTGGGCTGAAGAATGGGTCCCTGCAGGATCCCATTTGAAGCATTTCTTCATGACAAGTGTTTCACGTTTACTGTTGCATTTGAAAGTTATCGTTTATCTTGTGTTTGATCCATTTAATGTGTTCTGAGTTTATTTTTATTGCTGTATCTTCTTAATCAAAATGTCATTCACTACCAAGTCAAATGCATTGCAGAAACCATAATACATTACAGAGTCTATTACCAATGACTTTGTGTATTAACCAAACTTTTAATATCATAAAAGCAGAGATATCAGGTTAGTCTGACAAGCTGTTTTCCATAATGTTGGAAATAGTTAATGCTAATCATCGTTTTATTCTTAATCAAATCTTTTTCAGTTTCTCCATTATTTTGACAGTGAAAATTACCCACTCTCAGACGCAGTGCTCATCAAGTATTTAGAGGTGAAATGAAGGGGAGTACCAGTCGGGCATGTTTTTGCTTAGCCAGGTCTTTCTGAACTTATTTGGCTTTTCCTCCTTGGTTGCTATTGGCATTCTCTTATTCTCTTAACTTTTGTCCCAGATTCAGAGGAGGTTCTGTGACAGAATGAGGATTTGTACAGTGGAGTTCTCCTGCGAATGCTGCAGCTGAGATCCCCATTTTCCAGACCTTGCTGCTACTACTTCTGCTTAAAGACAGAAAGCAGCAAGTGTCTTTCTGTCTTTCTCAGGTTTATATTCCCTGCAGGGTGATGAGTTCAATCCATGTCCAAGGTGCCCTTGCAGACTAAGAAGGATTAGAGCCTGTGAAGTAATCCAAGTACTTGGAAATAGCAGAATATTTGGGAGCGGTAGTGGTTGGAGATATTACATCCAGTGAGCTGGGTCAGTCCCTTACAGACTGTAAGTTTCCTCCCAACTGGAAGTAGATCTGGCACTTGGGGTGTCCTAAGTGAAGGGGCTTTTTCCTCAGGGAGAATGGACAGTATCCGTGAAAAATCTTCCATCAGGCGGCATCTTCCGTAGGGTTATATGGAGACATTGCGTGTATGTATTGAAGTGTCTTACAGGAATCTGTTTCTCACTGTAGATGTTGCTTAATGCATAAAAGGATGCTTGCACTTGTGGAAACCAGTTGGATGAAACTTTAACAATAATGGCAGAAGGCGCTGTGAAGTGGTAGCCTCATTATAGGCTTTCATGTTATTGTGCTCTTGGAAGATTTTCAACCTTGGCTTCATGGCCCTACTTATAAAAAAGAAGGGAGAAGTAGTAACTTCAGCACGGTATTACAGCAGAAAATAAACCCTTCTTGTGTTGTGTGCTTTTCGTTTCCAAAAAGCATTTCCAGATGGAGTCTTTATGTGCTGCTGGCTTTTTCTTTTGCTCTAATTTGTCATTTAAATAGCAAAGGTAAACCTTCTTCAAGGTAAAATTGAATAAATGTAGTAATGTTAGTCATTTAAAAAAGAAAAGGAAAAAAGCAAGTACACAGCAAAGCATTTCTTAAACAGCAAATCATTTTGGTTCAGGTGTTTTTCCTAAAGATCTGCTCCAGGCATTCGTTTGTATCTCCTTCCAGCCTTACACAACAGTACTTGGAAGTGATTTTAAGTAATGGAGCAAAAGAGGAAATCAGACAAGCCATTATTGTCTTGCCTCCTGTTGAGCTTCTCCCAGAATAGCTAAGCTATTGTCTTCACTCAGTTTTCCTGCCCCGGCTGTACCTATTTTGCAGGGTGACTTTTTAAATGAGAAGCTGACTGTAGTTATTATTAAAGGTCTTGGTGACAGTCCAGTGCCCATACTCAATGTCTTGGTAATCCTGGAGCTGAGGAAAGCCCACTGTAAATGCAGATATTACTTACTGTTCCCCAGGACACTTTTCTTTTCCTGTGCCTGAGCTCCCTTAGTCCTTGCTCTCTACGAATTATGATAGTGCTGAGGCTTCTGCATGGAGCTTGCACTTGAGTTAAACTTCTGGTTAGTGACAACTCCCTGGCTTTGCAGACATGCTAGCGGGACTATTTTGGTATTTGGAGAATTGTTGGACACTGTGTTCTGAAGCTGTTTCTCGTGTATGTGTCCGTGTTGTATTTTCGGTCTGCCTTAAGTTTTCTGTTTATTCCATTATGTGTGTAGCTCAGCTTTTAACAGCGCATGTGCTAAATTTTTGATCTGGTCTTTGTTCCCCATGTGCACAAATCCCTGAATCAGTAGGGATTTTGCCTTGAAGAGGCTACCAAGTTTGATCTCATAGCAGTAACATCTGCTCTTGCAGTCTTCTGAGCTGTGTGTTAGCCCAGGTGTGACTGTCAGCATCCCAATAGCTGCCTGCACCAGGGATAAGGTGATTTGGCTGTGATTTACCCTGTGCAAAGGTAGTTGCTTTGTGCCATGAGTTGTTAACCTGGATTAAATTTGAGTAGGCAACCTTTTCTTTGTTGACCTGTGAGTTGTCACAGTGGGTATCTATCTGATACCTACATCCTACAGGCCCTTGCCAAGAAAGATTAGAGGGAGTTTAACTCCTTAATTTGATGTGATAGCAGGGGCTGTGAGAAGAGTTGATAAAATCTGCAGAATGGGCAGCCCAAGGATTCTCTCTGAGGATGGCCAGAACATGGCTGAGATTTACAGAAGAAAGCTTTGTGTGCTAATGATGAATACTGGCATCCAGTGATCATTGCTACCTGTAGTAATCATGTGCTGGTACTGTGGGTTCAAGCTTTGAGCTGCACCTGATCAAATGCACTAAGCCTCACATGTTTATGAGATCCAGTTGCAGCCCTGGCCTAGGCTTTGACTTTGTGTTCTCTTGGATGGTTTTTATAAGTCTTCCCTGCTCTGGCTTACTTCATTACAGAAAAATTACACTGTCATTTGTCAGCCTGCTGCACGGTGCTTTGAGTGCCATTAATGACTCACTGACTTCTTTACTTTCTGTTTAAAAGTACGTTTTCCTACCACAAGTACAGTAAAGCCTCAAGATTTTCAGGGACTGGGATTCTGTCTTTGTATAACTGAGATATCTAGAAGTATCGCAAAAAAACTTATCCTGTAGAACTTCGTTTCTCTTAGAAAACAAAGAATCAGGTAATCAGTTGGCCAATTAACTGGAGCATCTGGAGTTTCCAGAGCAGATGGCTTTTAGGATGCACTGTTACTTACAGTCTATTTGTGAGGACAGACTAAGCTGTCTGTTACTGATTTCCTAGTGCTAGGTTCAGGAAAAATGTCAAAGATTAGACTCAAACTGGTGAAAATGTGAATAGTTTTTTTGGGGAAATAGCTCTTAATCACACTTAATGAGTTTATCTTTCAGGATTATTACTGAATTTCATATCCTTTCACAGGAGCCCTGCAGCTCTTTAAGGGTTTTTGGTGTCTTTGACTAGGTGATGGGTTTTGCCTTTCTTATCCTCCTTAGCAGAATCCTGGAAGACTGTCAGTGCTTTAGAGAGCCTTCAAGTAACTGAATTTCAGACAAAGAATAATTCATGAGCTTGACCTTTGTGTGCAGGTTTGCTATTCAGCTCTTATTACTGCCCTGGTTCTTAACTTCGGATGGGCAATTTATGTCCTATAGTTTTGACAAAGAGGGTGGGATGAGGTGGAGAGCATGTTTACTCATATTTTTTTAATCCCACTTATTTATTTCTGTTAGCTCTTTGATTTAAACAGCAGAAGTTTGAGCAGTCAGAGGTCAGGGTGGATGGGGTGGAGTTTTCCCACAACTGCTGATGGCTTAGTGATCCCACTGTTTATGTATCCAGTCCCTCTGACGAGGATAATGTGTTCAACAGGAGAGCTTCTCCTATTTTGGGAGTGTGCTTAGACTGCTGTTCTGAATCCCTGCTTTAGAAACATTTAGAAAATGTTAGGATGCAGTCAGGCCAGCACAAAGATACATCTCCTTGGTCCTTAATGATTTCAGAGCAGCAGTGCATGTGCTGAAATCTATTGATGTGCTCTTGTGTTTGAGGTCTCGAGGTATTTTATATAATGGATACTCTGCAGGCTCAGGAGCAGGAAGGAGATGGAGTCATCCTGTTAGAGCACCTTAAAGGGGATAACCAAAGAACTGAAAGAAACCATAGTTTTGAGTCACTTTGAAAAAAGTGTCTTACCTTGGAAACATAAGGTTTCCCATATGAGTGAGGATTTCCTTTTTGTACTTGCATGTTGCACGCAAACTGATTGTGTTTGTTTCCAGGAACAGTGCTTTGTATAGAGCTTGGCTGTCTCTGGCAGGAAAGATCTTAGGATGGAAAATCTACAAGTTAGTTCCTCATTTTCACATTGATGTAGATTTCTCTTTTTGGCAAACATCATCTTTTGTTTTTGATTTTTCACTACCACAATAAATCCAGTTCCATCAGTACAAGTGACTGAGGGTAAAGGGCAGTCCTAGGCCAGTTACTGTCCAGTTACCTAGGCAAGATCAATTTTGATGACCTTAGCATATTGGAGAAAGGTAGAATTTCCAGCTCCAAGATTCAGGGCTGCATCTCATTGTGCTTTCTAATTGCTTTGGTTAATGAAGAGGAACAAGTGCTCTTGCATGCCTGAATTCTGAGGAGAGGTTTTTTGATAACTTGCAGCGTTTGATACCTTGGCAGGTAGCACAAGAGAGTAGGTTTCCTATTTATCCATGTAAGATTTTGGCAGCTTTTATTTTGCTAGGTGACTGTACTTTTTCCTGTTCTTAGTATCCAATAGAATGGAGCAGCAGTTTAGCCACTGGAGACATTGCAGCACAGTATTCTTAGCTGGATGTCTTGTCTTAGAAGACCAATCTGTTGAAATTGGATTAAGGTAGAGATTTAAAGAAAGCAATAGCTACACTAAAATTAGAACCCCAAGTCTGGAGTCTCAGTTGAACTAAACTCAGCATAAGATCAGTGGCAAGGCACAGGGTATATAAATTGTCCTCTCCAGGCATTGATGTGAGTAGGGCTCAGTGGTGGGAGGACACTTCTTGAAGAAAATACTCCTCTGCTCCCCAGGGTGGTCCCTAGGGATCTGGAGGTGTGTGGCCTGGCTAAACCATGGTGTCAGGATCCAGAGGTGCTTATTCAAACATTAGGAGTGTGGTAAAACAAAGGCGAGTGCCTGGGCTGTCAGGCTGAGAAGACAGCTTTGGAGCTTACAGAAATACCTTCTGAGTTTTTGCAAGACTGGAATAATTAACTTTGTGATAATTATGAATGAAAACTGTCACATTATATCTGAAGTAACAGCTCCCACTTTTAAAGACTGAGAAGACTGAGTATGCTCCTAGTCTAGAGAGACGGAGAGGGGAATAGCTGATGCAGTGATAAGCTCAGTTAGCAATTGCAGTTTTGTGGGGTTTGTATGTATTATACATTAGATTGAGAATATTGTTAGTTAGAATAATCCCATCAGTGTCAATAATACTTAAATCTTGTTAGTTGTAGGCAATTAGTCTGTGGATTAGGCTTGAATTCTGTTCAATTGATTGAAAGATATAGGCAAGTCCTCCTTTGAGATGAAGTGCTGTTATACAATTCTGATGTTCCATACATACCACTAAGTACAAAACCAGAAGTATCCATCAAAAATAAAAGCAGGGAGAGAGGACACAGAGGATAATCTAATCCCCACCAAAATCCCTGAGGGGTTAAGACTGAGTGTTAAAAGGAAACTTTTATCGTTTGTCCATGAGGTCAATTAGGCTTTTTTTCCCCCCACCTTAATACATGAAAAATGGCTGATTAATTCCCTGACTTACTTCGATCAAAAGGCACAGGTATCTTGAAACTAAAAATAAATGTCTTTCATTTTTTGCAGGAAAAAAAGTAGTTACATAACATTCGCGCCTCCTTAGTTAAGACAAAATGTCAGACCTGTAGATAAATCAGATAGGCTGCTCTGATGAGATTTCTAGGTCTGGCCCTGAGGAACCTCTGTCAAAGAATGAGTCACTGCAGAATCCAAGGCCATTAATACTTGGAGATTCTCATTAATATGAGAAGAATATTCCTAATTAATCAATCTTAAATCTAAATATTGCTCCTGTAAACATAAGGAAATAAAAAAGATTACTCGTGGGGTAACCTGCTGCATTTGTTTGTATTCATTAGCGTCTACTGCCTGAAGATTTCCATAGCCAAAGCTGTGTATTAAAACACAGTATGTTAATGCAGGAACAGAATATTTTTAGCATAAAACTGTAATTAAAAAAGTAGGTGACCTGAGGCACTCGCTTTGTTTACTTTCTTCCTGTTTCTTTAAGACCCATTCTCATAATAAGTACTAAATAAATGGAAAGAGGAATTATTCTTGTCAGTAGAAGTCTCTCTATTAGTTCAATAAGAAATCTTTATCATAAGAAGTTCAGAGGTTTTAATTTTGTTCCCAGCAGATACCATGCCTTTAAATTCAGTAGTTAGAGGCCTGGGGGTTTGGAAATATTTTGGATATTATTGAATGAAGTGAGCGAATGACAACAATGTAGAAACGTTCATACTGACTAATTTGCTGAAAGTATCTTCACAAACATGCAAATGAAGAGTGGAGAGGTTCGTATGAGCACCAAGAGTGATGCTCTGTGGCTTGGGGAGCTACACAAGGTCCTGCTCAGATGGTGCAGAGCATCAAAGGACAGAGATGGGTGGATGGAGGGCCCTGCTAGAGCAGGGCTTATATGTGGGATTTGCAGAGGAGTATGACTTGAGGGAGGTTGAATGACACAGCAGATAAACTGGAGCTCAGTGGAACCAGCTGCTGGGGTAGGGAAAGGAAGTCCAGGCTGCAGAGGGTTTGGGAGTCGGGGGTTCTGGTGCCTCAAAGCAGATTCCCGGCGGCTGTTGGGAAGCTGGTGCCTGGTGCACATCAAATGTCTGGGCCTGAGGCAGCGGGGTGGAGAGCTGTGTGCTTAGGCCCAGCATTAACATTTCCTTGCCTCAGGA